>NC_051064.1:27870253-28093316 GCF_004664715.2 Peromyscus leucopus | reverse complement strand
CCCAATGATCATTTCAATAGATGCTGAAAAGGCCTTTGACAAAAATCCAACACCCTTTCATGATAAAGGTCCTGGAGAGATCACAAATACAGGGCACATACCTAAACTTAATAAAGGCAATTTACAGCAAGCTAACATCCAACATCAAAGTAAATGGAGAGAAAATCAAACAATTCCACTAAAATCAGGAACAAGACAAGGTTGTCCACTCTCCCCGTATTTACTAAATATAGTACTTGAAGTTCTAGGTAGAGCAATAAGACAACAAAAGGAGATGAAGGGGATACAAATTGGAAAGGAAGAAGTCAAACTTTTACTATTTGCTGATGACATGATAGTATACATAAGTAACCCCAAGAATTCAACCAAGGAACTCTTACAGCTGATAAACACCTTTAATAATGTGGCAGTATACAAGATTAATTAAAAAAAAAATCAGTAGTCCTCCTGTATACAAATGACAAATGGGCTGAGAAAGAAATCAGAGAAACATCACCCTTCACAATAGCCACAAATGATATAAAATACCTTTGGGTAAGTCTTACTAAACAAGTGAAAGACTTGTATGACAAGAACTTTAAGTTTCTGAAGAAAAAAATTGACAAAGATATCAGAAAACAGAAAGATCACCCATGCTCATGGATAGGAAGAATTAACATAGTAAAAATGACAATTGTATGTGGTGGTATTCTAATTGTACTGAAATGTGATTTTGATTGTATGTTAATAAATAAAGTTGCCCAGGGGTTAGAGCTATTAGAGCCACAGCAAGAGTGTGGCAGTGGTGGTACATGCCTTTAATCCCAGCACTTGGTAGAAGAGCTAGGAAGATCTCTGTGTGTTCAGGGATACAGCCAGCATTGGAGACATATGCCTTTAAGACCTGGGGGGGGGCTGTACATACAGACAGTGACGAGGCAGTCACATATTTGGGTTTACAACCAAGAGAAGGCAGAACAAAAGACTATGAAAAGACTTACACATGGGAAATAGCTCTCTTTCGGGAAGCTAGGAGCTCGCAGGAGGAAGGGTAAGATTTTAGCTCTGAGCTCTGACCTCTCGGCTTTCTCTTTTACATTGGTTCTGTGTTTCTTATTTAATAAGATGGTTGGTTACATCAACATCTGGCACCCAATGTGACAAGAATCCATTAAAAACTGCTTGGCTTGGCAGCAGGTCCGGTTTCCCGCAAGGGCAGTTGGCTACCTAGCCTGGGCAGTCGGCTTCCTAGCCCAGGCCCAGGTCTGCTTGGCCTCAAGCTGGACTAACTGTGAGCTGCTTGCTTAAAGCCTGCTTGCTAAAAGCTGGTGCTACAAACAACTCAGGCCTGCCCTGCTGAACAGGGCCCCTGCCTGTAAAGCTAACACACGTGGTCAGAGCTTAAGGAAGCCAGAGCCAAAGAGGGAACACATGGCTGGATTTAAGCTTTAGCCAGCTACACTTTCTTGCACGCTTTCTCTCTCTCTCTCTCTCTCTCTCTCTCTCTCTCTCTCTCTCTCTCTCTAGATTTACACCTCGGACACTAGGTGGCTGTTTTGAAATTTCCTCAGATTTCTACTGTTCTATGCCGATTTGGTAAGTCATAACATATCAGATATTTTAAAGGAAACTATTTAAAAGAGAAATTTTTTCCACATTAAAAAAAAATGGGTTTTATGTGTACGTTGGAAGAAAATTGAGTTTTGTTCAAAATTTTAGGCAGTCTGACAATGGAACAACTATATGAGAAGATTAGTATTGTTGGAATTATTCAGTTTATCACTATGTTTACCCTCATTTTACTATTTAAAAAGATAGTCAATTTAAGTGCCAGGATAACAGCTTTAGAAAAAATTGTTAAACCTGTAAAAATTCAGACAGAAGAAATTAACAGTGAAGTTGTTTCAAGTTTGGATCATAAGGTTACAGAAAGAAAGCCTGTTTACACATACTCACCCTTAATTTATTCTGTAACCGTACAGCAGTTGACTGATCAAATGACTACACAAAATATTTGGGCTGCAATTGAAATGTTGGATTTAAAAGGGTTTAAGGAGGCAATAGAATCTTATGGCATGCATTCCCCATATGTAAAGCAAATGTTAAACTCTTGGTCAACATATAATAGGATTGTACCACAGGACTGGCGGGAACTGGCACAAGCTGTTCTTGAAGCCAGCCAGAGGCTTCAATTTCTTACTTGCTTCAAGGATGAGGCTAAAAACATAGAAAAACAATGGAGGGATAAAGGAATACAAGTTTGCCAGGATCAGCTTATTGGAGAAGGTCAATATGCTTCAGTACAAACACAATGTTTATATGATGTCCAAACCCTAATTTTATGTTGAATGGCAGCCTTGAATGCATGGGACAGAGTTGAGGAACCAGGAAAAAATCTGAGTCATTTACAAAGATTATACAAGGCCCAAAAGAATCATTTACAGATTTTTTTAAAAAGACTGGCTTCAGCAGGAAAGAGAATGGTCTCAGATTCAGAAGCTAGTAAGGCAATAATTGAATCTTTGGCCTTTGAGAATGTGAATGCAGCATGCAAAAGAATAATCAGGCCATTAAAGGCAAGATCTGCACTTTGGAAGATTGGATTAGAGACACAGTTAATTTTGAGGCTCATGAGCATGATGATATGTGGGTAGGAGAAACAATTTTAAAATGTTTGAGGAATATTAGATGTTTTAGATGTGGAAAGCAAGGACATTTGAAAAGGGACTGTAAACAGGTCATTCCTAGAAAAAATGTTTCTTCAAGGAATGCCCTTCCTTCTGGAGTATGCAAAAGGTGTGGTAAGGGAAAACACTGGACCAACGAACGTAGATCAACAAAGGACAGACAGGGTAATCCTTTGCCTCAGTCTTTGGGAAACTCCCAGAGGGGCCTCATGCAGGCCCCCATAGCAAATCCAGTTCAAACCTTTCCTGCAGCCATAGAGGAAACCCCTGCTCAGAGCGATTAAATAACCAAATGCCTATTGGAATAAATCATGCTGGTCAGGATGATGAAACAGAGAGATTAGCAAATTCAGGAGAAAACATAAAGAAAATTTTTTGGCAAACTTCTATTAATGAACAAAGACCAAAATTAACGATAAAAATAAATGGTGTTTTGTTGTGTGGTCTGGTAGACATGGGTGCAGACGTTACCATAATTGCACCAGAATTTTGGCATCCAACTTGGCCTCTTCAGGAGGTAAACGTTCAACTGTTAGGAATTGGGACATTATCTCAGGTGAAACAGAGTGCAAGATGGCTCGAATGTATAGGTCCAGAAGGACAGAGAGGAAAATTAAAACCATATGTGGCTAACATAGCTATGAACCTGTGGGGTCAAGACTTGTTGCAACAATGGAATACTCAGATTAACATCCCTCCAATCTCAGGAACAAATCATAAACTAGCACATGTTTCTGAGAGAAATATTAGAAGATATTGTTCTAATGAGTGGTCGCCAGCCATCCATATTATACAAGAACAGGGCACAACAACTGATGATCTTCCAAAGACACCAACAGCTCTACCTTTAAAATGGTTAACAGACAAGCCTGTATGGGTCCAGCAATGGCCTTTAACAACAGAGAAACTCCAGGCTTTAGAAGAGCTGGGAGAAGAACAGTTAAATGCATATTGAAGAATCAACCAGCCCTTGGAATTCTCCTGTATTTGTTATTAAAAAGAAATCTGGTAAATGGAGAATGGTAACAGACCTTAGAGCAATTAACAAAGTAATTCAGCCAATGGGCTCTCTACAATCTGGGATGCCTTTGCCTACTCTGTTACCAAAAGGATGGCCTCTCATAATTATTGATTTAAAATCCTGTTTCTTTTCAATACTCTTACAAGAAAAAGACAGAGAAAGATTTGCTTTTATAGTGCCTACTTATAATAGTTCTCAATGGGTTAAAAGATTTCAATGGAAGGTCCTCCCACAGGGAATGTTGAATAGCCCAACTCTGTGCCAATGTTTTGTACAACAGCCATTGGAAGTGATATGTAAAAAATTTCCTAAATCTATAATTTATCATTATATGGATGATATTTTACTAGCTGACTCAAATGCAGATACTTTAGAAATAATGTTTGAAGAAGTAAAGAAAATTTTGTCTTGCTGGGGATTACAAATTGCTCCTGAAAAGATACAAAAAGGAGATTCTATTAATTATTTAGGATATAAAATAGAGCTACAAAAAATTAGACCGCAAAAGGTGCAAATCAGGAGAGATAGACTACAGACTCTTAATGACTTTCAAAGATTATTTGGAGATATTTCTCATCTATAAACTATTGTTGGGGTAAAAAATGATGAACTGACTAATTTGTTCAAAACCTTAGAAGGTGAAAAGGACTTAAATAGTCCAAGAGAATTATCACCTGAAGCTGAGAAAGAATTGGCCTTGGTAGAAAAGAAAGTACATGAAGGGCACATGGATTGTATTGATCCAAAGCTGGATTACATTTTGGTTATTTTACCTTCTAGACATTCTCCTACTGGAATATTAATGCAGAGGGAAGATATTATATTGGAATGGATATTTTTACCAAATAAACCAAATAAAAAATTAAAAACTTATGTGGAAAAATCTCTGACTTGATTTGGAAAGGAAAATTGAGACTTCGTCAATTAGCAGGCATAGACCCAGCAGAAATTGCCATACCTTTAACTACGGAGAGCATTGAAAAATTATGGACAGAAAGTGAACCTTGGCAAAGAGCTTGCAGTAATTTTTTGGGAGAAATTAACAGCAAATATCCCAAAAGCCATAGAATTGATCTTATAAAGAGAGTTGATTGGATCTTGCCTTGAATTGTACGGCAAAAACCCATATCTGGAGTTCATACATTTTATACAGATGCCAACAAACAAGGAAAGGCAGGTTACAAATCAGAAAATTTAAGTAAAGTGGTTCAAAGTCCATATAATTCAGTTCAAAAATCAGAATTGTATGCTATTCTGTTGGTATTAATGGATTTTCAGAACCTCTCAACATAGTAACTGACTCTCAGTATGCGGAAAGAGTGGTATTACATATTAAGACTGCAGAATTTATCCCTGATGCTTCAGAATTAACTTCACTATTTATTCAGTTACAAGATACAATCAGGAAAAGGAGTCATCCTTTATATATAATTCACATTTGATCCCATACTGGTCTGCCAGGCCCTCTAGCACAAGGCAATGATGAGATTGATAAATTATTGATAGGAAATGTGCTGGATGCCTCAGAATTTCATAAAAAAAACATCATGTCAATAGTAAAGGTTTAAAAAATGATTTTTCCATAACCTGGCAACAAGCCAAAGAAATAGTAAAGAAATGTCCTACTTGTTCCTTCTACAATCAAACGACATTACCAGCAGGATGTAACCCAACGGGAACTCAGAGGAATGAAATCTGGCAGATGGACGTGTTTCACTTTGCAGAATTTGGAAAATTTAAATATGTACACCACACCATCAATACTTATTCAGGATTTCAATGGGCAACTGCTTTGAGTTCTGAGAAAGCTGATTCTGTAATCACTCATTTGCTAGAAGTTATGGCCATCATGGTTATACCTGCACAAATCAAAACTGACAATGCTCCATCATATGTCTCTGTTAAAATGAAACAGTTTTTTGCTTATTATAATATAAAGCATATTACAGGTATACCACATAATCCTACAGGTCAAGCAGTTATAGAAAGATCAAACAGAACTCTAAAGGATATGCTAAATAAACAGAAATGGGTAACAAAAACCCCCAGAAATAGACTGCATAATGCTCTATTAACTTTGAATTTTCTCAATGCCAATGAGAAAGGAACAACAGCTGCAGAGAGACATTGGGTAATAGAAAAAACTACAGAATTAAATCAGCCTATATACTTTAAGGATGTGCTGACCTCAGAATGGAAACCAGGGTATGTATTACATTGGGGACGAGGTTTGCTTTTGTTTCTATAGGAGAAGATAAGCTGTGGGTACCACCGAAATTGATAAAGGTTCGATTTGAACAAGAGAGACCTCTTACTTAGAGGAGGTGATAGTTCATCAACCAGCATGAGCATTCAATTTAAACTAACTTGTATCAGTAACACATGCCTTTTCATATAATCAGATAATAACTTGCCAAAAAGGAACATCCCCAAAATTAGTCTTGGGGAAAGGTTTTTGTTTCTGTCTTTTAGGAGAATGAATTTTAAGGAATCTGAAGAACACTGGACAAATGAGACAAATGAAGAAAACGGACAAATCATCTATCCCAGGAAACAGAGTGAAACGGCGTATGGGTATATATTATCTAAAAAATTTTATGTCTCCCTAAATGTTTGTTTCTGCTTTTCTCTAAAGATTTAACACTATTGGTCTTCTAATAGTCCCAGTTCAATTAAAATTTAAAGCTGACTTTGGAGTTGGAGAATGGCTCTCTCCTTCTTTAAACTCAAGCATGTTGTTAAAAGGAAAATGCAAACTCCCTGTATCATGCCAGAATAAAAGAGCCATCTTCTGCTATGGGACAGGACAAAACCAAATTAATTAAGGGACTATTCTATTACTAATCTCAACTTTTTGATTCTATTCTGATTCTTTAAAATTTTCTTAAAATATGAATTTTATATCAAAATTTACAAGATTAACATATACAGGTATATATACATTTTAAACTTTGTTAAGCTATGAATGGTCATATAGAGTACTAACTAATTCTAGAAACTAAAAGACTTCAATTAACTGCATATATATGTCTTTGTGTTCGAGTCTCTTATCAGTTTTCTTCAGGAAATCACGGCCAGGCCTAACATCAACTGAAGTATCCAGAAAGAAGATGGGGCCCAATAACAACAACAATTCCACGTGGACAATAATAATATCACTAAGCTGACAAATATCATCTACAGATCAACTTTGAACTACAAGGTGCCCAGAGCAATTTTGAGATGACTAGCTGAGATGATCCAGTCTCAAAGACTACTTGAATAAGGACTTGAGATAAACCCTGAACTTTGGCATTATACAAAGACTGGAAAATGAAGGATATAGTTACCTTTCTAGAATTTGACAATTAACCTAAAATTTTTCTTTAAGGATAAAGATAACTTTGCCCATACCCAGCAGGAAGCAATTTTATGAATATGACGCCCACATTCCCAAAGAGGTGGTGTCGGGTGGGTGGTTTTTTGGTCTTTTTAATGGGTTTTGGGTCTGGGATAATTTTCAATGTTTAGGGGGGTTGGTTACAAGTGGTTGTCAAGGGTTAGGAAAAAGGCTAAGCAAAGGAGATTAGATTTTAGGTTCTTGTTTAAAAAAAAGAAAGAAAGAAAAGAAAAGAAAAAGACAATTACTAGTTTTAAATACTTTACATTGGATTGGATTGTTTTATATTGTATACAAATTTGAAATTGATATTGTTAGAAAATGCTGTATGTATATTTCTAATTGTATTCATACCATTCATTTAACAATGTAGTGCAATTTTGTGATCTTTGAATTTTATTATTACCAACTATCAGGATATAAAGAAATGAAAGTTAGTAGTTAGACGTTACAATAGAATTTGTAGTCATATCAGATATGTTTTACAAATTGAGCAGAGATGTTTTAGACAAGTCATCATCAAACCCTTCAGAAATCTACAGAATATGGCATTTAAAATGTTTTAATAACTTAGAAAATTTTTCTTTTTTGAGACATGTCGGCTCCTGGCAGTCCCAATCTACTTCAGAGAAAATATGGGCATTGAAGAAACTGCATATGGAATTACCTTTCATTATGGCAAAAGTTAGCCGCTGGACAACAAAGTATCCTCGAATCAACAGGACAAAATGGACAGACATAACACGAAACAAGGGACTACTGATTCTTGCCAAGACAAGTGTGGTTATGGCTTTATCAAAAGGCATCTTCTGAGGCCAGGACAATATGGCCCCATCCCTGAAGTGGCCTTCGCAGTCCCGGAAAAGGTACAGTGCCCTTTTCTTTGAAGGCAGCTTAACAGGCAGAGGGCCGATGGCTTCTGTTGTGCAATGGAGCAGCAGCTGAAAGCTCATGCCTGTCAATAGTAGACTGGCATTTAATAGAGGGATGTTGAGAAGAAGGGGATGCTGAGATGAAGCCATATATACACAGCCAAGAAGAATGAACAGCTGAATTCAAAAACCGTCAACAATTTCCAGAATTTAAAATCCTGAATCATGACATGATGCTAGTGGAATTCAGGTGTTTCTGGTACATGGACTACTCACCCAATGTGAGGTTGAACTGTTGACCTTATGTACATCCTACTTCACAAATGAGTCTGTCAGATACGCTAATCCTATAGGCTGAAGATGATGCCCCAACATTGTGGAAAAACCTCAGGTGACTGTCCAGGCAGCTGGCTATTTCTGTCAACTCGCAAATTTTTTGGATGTTGCTTGCATGCACTTCCTGTTTTTATTTTTGTTAGCTAATATTATTTCCTTCTTGGAGCTCTGAGGGATTTGAAGATTAGTTAGTTATAGTTGAAAATTAATTAGGATAGAAAGTGAATTAGATACATCTTGGATTTACCAAAATAGGATAGATAATGGAATTATTTTCTCTGATTTGTCAAATACAAATGGACTAGACATTGTTTAGGTATTTATTACTTGTATATATTGTATATAGTTATCGTACTTTTGTATATAGTGTTTCTTATGTTAGTTATAACCTTTTGCTTTTTTTTTCTTTTTATTAAAATAGAAAAGGCGAAATGTGGTGGTATTCTAATTGTACTGAAATATGATTTTGATTTCATGTTAATAAATAAAGTTGCCCGGTGGTCAGAGCTATTAGAGCCATAGCAAGAGTGTGGCGGTGGTGGCACATGCCTTTAATCCCAGCACTTGGTAGAAGAGCTAGGAAGATCTCTGTGTGTTCAGGGATACAGCCAGCATTGGAGACATATGCCTTTAAGACCTGGGGGGCTGTACATACAGACAGTGATGAGGCAGTCACGTGTTTGGGTTTACAACCAATAAGAAGGCAGAACAAAAGACTATGAAAAGACTTACACATAGGAAATAGCTCTCTTTCGGGAAGCTAGGAGCTCGCAGGAGGAAGGGTAAGATTTTAGCTCTGAGCTCTGACCTCTCGGCTTTCTCTTTTACATTGGTTCTGTGTTTCTTATTTAATAAGATGGTTGGTTACATCAACATTTGTACCAAAAGCAATGGAATCAAACTGAAGACCCTGACATTACTCTGCCCACCTATGGACATATGATTTTCGACAAAGTATCCAAAACTGTACCATGGAAAAAGGAAAGCATCTTCAACAAATAGTGCTGGCATAACTGGTTGTCAACATGAAGAAGACTGCAAATAAATCCATACCTGTCACCATGCATAAAACATAAGTCAAAGTGGATCAAAGACCTCAACATAAATCTAGTTACTCTGAAACTGATAGAAGAGAAAGTAGCAAGTAGTCTTGAACACATTTGGCACCAGTGCTGTGAAATGGTCTGTACGTTAAATTGTGCTGATTGGTCAATAAATAAAACACTGATTGGCCAGTGGCTAGGCAGGAAGTATAGCAAGACTAACAGAGAGGAGAATTGGAACAGGAAAGCAGAGAGAGTCACTGCCAGCCACCGCCATGACAAATAGCATGTGAAGATGCTGGTAAGCCATGAGCCACATGGTAAGGTATAGATTTATGGAAATGGATTAATTTAAGCTATAAGAACAGTTAGCAAGAAGACTGCCATGGCCATATAGTTTGTAAGCAATATAAGTCTCTGTGTTTACTTGGTTGTGTCTGAGCGGCTGTGGGACTAGAGGGTGACAGATTTGTCCTGAATGTGGGCAAGGCAGGAAAACTCTAGCTACAAATGGTGCCCAATGTGTTGGCAAGAGTTTCCACCTCAAACCTGAGTAAAAGTATTCTAAAACAGAGCTAAAAACAGTTCCTATTTGTTTCTCTCAAGTTAGTGGCAGCCTGCATGTTTGAGCTACTATGGTGGGTTCCTGGCACATGCACTCCACCTGCAGTATGGTGGGAATGAGGCCTCTGCAAGTGGCACATTAAGCTGTGTCGTGGATTTAGCCTTTGCTAGTACAAAACAAAAAAAGAGGTTTCTGGTTTACACACTGCTTAGATAAAAGCATAGACACATGATAGTTCCCTGAGCTGGTGGAAAATATACCACAGCCATGTTGGGAAGCTGAAGTGGACAGAGCCAGCAGCCACAGCGCTATTTCAGGCTTAAAAGGCTGCAGTTTAAAGCAATAGGCTCAAGGTAATATAAAAAATAAGCCACATAAAGATGACTACCACACAGAGAATCTGGATTATGTTCTCTTTGATATTTGTAACTGAAGAAAAACATTTGATTGCAAAAGCTGTTGAGTTATGGCAAAATGTATATTTTACAGGTACCTTGATGTCAAAATTTGGGTGTTAGGATATGTTGCTTTGGAAAGGAGGCTCTGCTTTTGTTTCTACAGAAAGCCAGTGGCTATGGATTTGTTCCAGATGAAGATACATCAGGTTTGACCAGCCAAGACCACCTGAAAGGTCTCTGATGACACCATGGCCCAGATGATCGATCCAACATCCAGAACCGTTTCAAGGCAACTGGCTCAGACAATACAGCCTCATGGACTACTCCATGATCCTAAAATTTTCTTTGTGTCCCCACAAGATACAGCACCCCCTTCAGCAGGAATTAGTAAGAGAAACTATGCCCAAATTCCCAAATATACCAAGCTGGCTTTGGAGATGTGTAAAAGTTAAGACCTTCCCCTTTAAAAGAAAAAGAAAAGAAAAGGGGAAGTGCTGTGGGATGGTCTGTATGTTAAATTGCGCTGATTGGTCAATAAAAAAAACACTGATTGGCCAATGGCTAGGCAGGAAGTATAGGCGGGACTAACAGAGAGGAGAATTGGAACAGGAAGGCAGAGAGAGTCGCTGACAGCCGCCACCATGACAAGCTACATGTGAAGATGCCAGTAAGCCACGAGCCATGTGGTAAGGTATAGATTTATGGAAATGGGTTAATTTAAGCTATAAGAACAGTTAGCAAGAAGACTGCCATGGCCATACAGTTTGTAAGCAATATAAGTCTCTGTGCTTACTTGGTTGGGTCTGAGCGGCTGTGGGACTAGTGAGTGACAAAGATTTGTTCTGACTGTGGGCAAGGCAGGAAAACTCTAGCTACAGCACCAGAGATAACTTCCTAAATATAACACCAGTAGCACAGACACTGAGAGCCACAATTAATAAATGGGACCTCTTGAAACTGAGAAGCTTCTATAGAGCAAAGAACATTGTCAATAAGACAAAATGACAGCCTACAGAATTGGAAAAGATCTTCACTAACCCCACATCTGACAGAGAGCTGATATCCAGAATATATAAAGAACTCAAGAAGCTAGACATCAAAATATCTAACAGTCCAAATAAGAAATAGGCTATAGAGCTAAACAGAGAATTCTCAACAAAAGAAGCTCAAATGTCCAAAAGACATTTAAGGAATTGCTCAACATTCTTAGTCATCAGGGAAATGTAAATCAGAATGACTCTGAGATAGCATCTTACACCCATCAGAATGGCTATGATCAAAACACCAATGACAGATTATGTTGGAGAGAATGTGGAACAAGGAGAACATTCCTTCACCGTTGGTGGAAGATCAAACTTGTACAGCCACTTTGGAAATCAGATGACAGTTTCTCAGAAAATTGGGAATCAATCTTCCTCAAAACCCAGCTATACCACTCTTGGGCATATACCCAATGAATGATCATCCTCTGATAATAATAGAATTGGAATGGTTAGAGAATAAATGGACATACTTTATTCTTTAACTTGAAAATGATTCAGATAGTTCATAATCACATATTGCTACATATTTTTATATTTATAATATCTAATCCACTATATTTCTAGTTTTCAAAAAACTCTAAAAATTATGAAGTTTTCAAACACAAATTCCCAATAAATTTGCAATTGTCTAATAAGCTTGTTCTTTTAAAAATTATTTTTAATTATTTCTTTTGTGAGAATATAATATGACCACATTTCTCCCTCCAAAACCTCATAGATTCCTCTCCTTTTTTTTTTCAAATTCTTGGCCTCCATTTTCATTAATTATTGTTACATATACACATACATATGTAGCCAGAAGTTTCTCAAGTCCTATGTGGCCCTGCCATTGGGAAAAATCTCTACCACCTACAATCTGCAGCTGCTTGGTCTCAAGTAAGCACATAGAAGCTTATATTAATGACATACTATATGGTCTATGAGTCAGGCTTCTTGTTAGCTCTCTCTTATAACTTAACCCATTTCTATTAATCTGCATGTTTCCATGTGGTCTTGGCATTACCAGTCTGTGGGCATTTTCTTGCTCTTTGGGCAGTGGCAGGCAGGTCCCACACTCTCCTTTCTTTTCCTGTCTCTCTAGTCCAAAAGTATCACCTAACCTTATTCTGCCTTTCCTTTGGCCAAACAGCTTTATTTATCAACCAATCAGAGCAACACATATTCAAAGCATACAAAAAGATATCCCATAGAATATATATGTACATTTGTTCTTTAAAAATATGCTTGATTGCTTCTTCTTCTTCGGGAAAACACCAAATGGCGGACGACGCCGGTGCAGCGGGAGGGCCCGGAGGACCCGGGGGCCCAGGACTAGGAGGCCGCGGCGGCTTCCGCGGAGGATTCGGCAGCGGTCTTAGGGGCCGCAGTCGTGGTCGAGGCCGTGGCCGTGGTCGAGGCCGCGGGGCTCGTGGAGGTAAAGCTGAAGACAAGGAGTGGATCCCCGTCACCAAGCTGGGCCGCCTGGTTAAGGACATGAAGATCAAGTCCCTGGAGGAGATCTACCTGTTCTCCCTTCCCATTAAGGAATCCGAGATCATTGACTTTTTCCTGGGCGCATCTCTAAAGGATGAGGTTCTAAAGATCATGCCAGTGCAGAAGCAGACTCGGGCTGGCCAGCGGACCAGGTTCAAGGCTTTTGTCGCTATTAGGGACTACAATGGTCATGTTGGTCTTGGTGTGAAGTGCTCCAAGGAAGTAGCCACTGCCATCCGAGGGGCCATCATCTTGGCCAAGCTGTCCATTGTCCCTGTGCAGAGAGGCTACTGGGGAACAAGATTGGCAAGCCCCACACTGTCCCGTGCAAAGTGACAGGCCGCTGTGGCTCTGTGTTGGTGCGTCTCATCTCTGCCCCCAGGGGCACTGGCATCGTCTCTGCTCCTGTGCCTAAGAAGTTACTGATGATGGCCGGTATTGATGACTGCTACACGTCAGCCAGGGGCTGCACTGCCACCCTGGGCAACTTTGCCAAGGCCACCTTTGATGCCATTTCCAAGACCTACAGCTACCTGACCCCCGACCTCTGGAAAGAGACTGTGTTCACCAAATCTCCTTATCAGGAATTTACTGACCATCTTGTGAAAACCCACACCAGAGTGTCTGTTCAGAGAACCCAGGCTCCAGCTGTGGCCACCACATAAGGGTTTTTATACAAGAAAAATAAAGTGAATTAAATCTGTTAAAAAAAATATGCTTGATTTATTCATTAGGTAAAGATAGCCAGAAATGGCATCTTAATATATTTTTGCTGTAATGATAAAGGTGAAGAGCCTTGGAAGATAGTAATACAAGGATCTCTGAATCTTTCTTATCTTCATTTGCTTAAGGACAGCAGTTCCAATGGATCTCCACTGTCATCTGAAGATAACTCCTATCATAGAGAGTTTCATCCACACCAATATAGACTTGTAATCACCCTCATCTCTTTCCCTAACACCCATTCATCTTCTCAAATTTGCTCATTACAGCCATGTGGGTGTTTCAGTGAGCTGTCTCTTACAATCCCTGGCATTTGAGTATTTGATCCCCACTTAGTGGCATTGTTTGGTAAGGCTTAGGAGGTATGGCCTTGCTGGAGCAGGCAGGTCTCTGAGGGTGGGCTTTGAAGTATCAAAGCTTCATCCCATTGTTCATGGAATCTTTCAGTTCCCTGCTTACAGTTCAAGATATAAATTCTCACCTTCCTGTTTCAGCTGCCCCAACTGTGCCACCATAGACTCTAGCCCTCTGGAAACTTAAGCCCAAATTGTTCTTTATAAGTTGCTTTGGTCATGGTGTTTTATCAGAGAAACAGAAAAGTAAATAATCCAGGCGATTTTCTTCATTGCAGAAATGGATTTGAGCCAATAATCCTTGCAACTTTTTTGAGTGACTTATGTGCTTATAACCCTAAGTAAGAACTATCTGTATTGGCTTACAATTCCCTGATGGTTAAGGATGTTGAATATATCCTTAAGAATTTCTCAACCACTTGAGATTCCTCTGTTGAGAATTCTCTGTTTAGATCTGTACCCCTTTAAAATTGGAGTATTTGGTTTGTTGATATCTAGTTCCTTGAGTTCTTTATATAATGACTCTGAGATACCATCTTATACCAGTCAGAATGGCTAAGATCAAAAACACAAGTGACAGCTCATGCTGGTGAGGGTGTGGACCAAGGATAACATTCCTCCATTGCTGGTGGTAGTGCAAACTTGTACAGCCACTTTGGAAGTCAGTGTGGCAACTTCTCAGCAAATTGGGAATCATTCTACCACAAGGCCCAGGTGTATAACTCTTGGGCATATGCCTAAAGGATGCTCAATCTTATCACAAGGACACTTGTTCAACTATGTTCATAGCAGCTTTATTCCCAATAGGCAGAACCTGGAAATGACCTAGATGTCACTTAGCCAAGTAATAGATGAAGAAAATGCAGTATATTCACATAATGGAGTATTGCCCAACTGGTAAAAACAAGGACACCACAAGAAAACTCATAGAATCAACTGACTTGGGCTCATAGGGGCTCACAGAGACTGAATCAATAACCAGGGATCCTGCATGAGACTGACCTAGCACTCTGCCTATATGTTATAGTTGTGTAGCTTGGTCCTCTTGTGGGACCCCTAACAGTGGGAAGAGGCACTGTCTCCAACTCTTTTACTGGATTTTGGAACCCTACTTCTCATACTAGATAACCTTTCCCAGCCTTACTACATGGAGAGGTGCTTAATCTTAGTGCAACTTGCTATGCCATGTTCTATTGATATTTTTGGAGACCTGTCCTTTCCTAAACAGAACTGGAGAAGGAGTGGATTGAGGAGTGGGAACAGAGAGGGAATGGGGGAAAGACTAGGAAGAGAGAAGTTAGGGGAAATTGCAGCCAGGATGTTATGTAGCTAGAGTTTTCCTGCCTTGCCCACAGTCAGGACAAATCTTTGTCACCCTCCAGTCCCCAGGCCGCTCAGATCCAACCAAGTAAACAGAGACTTATATTGCATACAAACTGTATGGCAGTGGCAAGCTTCTTGCTAACTGTTCTTTTAGCTTAAATTAATCCATTTCTGTAAATCTATACCTTGCCACGTGGCTCATGGCTTACCTGCATCTTCACATGTAGCTTGTCATGGTGGCGGCTGGCAGTGACTCCTTCTGCCTTCCTGTTCTTTCTTTTCTTCTCTCTGTTAGTCCTGCCTAGCCACTGGCCAATCAGTGTTTTATTTATTGACCAATCAGAGCAACAGATGTGACATACAGACCATCCCACCACAATGTTAACTAACTAACTAACTAAATAAATAAATAAATAAATTTATATAAAAAGAACACAACAAACAAAAAACAAAACAAAACAACAACAACAACAAAAAAAAAAAAAGGAAACCAGGAAATTTGAAAGCAAATGGATGGAACTAGAAAATGAATTATCCTGGGTGAGGTAGCCAAGACCAAGAAAGATAAATGTGGTGTAAACTGACTTGTGAGTCGATATTATCTGTAAATTAAAGGATAACTATGCTACAATCCATAGACCCAGATAGACTAGTTAACAAAGAGGGTTCATGGGGGATGACTGGATCTCCCTGGGAAGGGTAAATAGAAGAGATTTTGTGAATGGACTGAGGGTGTATGGGGATGGAGAGCAATAGTAGGGATGGGGGAAGAGTACTGAAAGAGATGACTGGATAGGGGGCATTTCGGGTTTAGGTAAAAACCTGGTGCAAGGGAAATTCCTAGAAATATACAAGGATGACCCCAGCTAACACTCCTAGCAATAGTAGATATAGAGCCTGAACTGGCCATCTCCTCTGACCAGGCAAGACTTCAAGTGGAGGAATTGGGAAACCAATCCAACCATATAACCTTTGATCTACTGTCTGTCCTGTCCTTGGGATGTGATGGGGTAAGGGTGGCCTAGACATTGGGGGAGTGGCCAAACAACAACTGGTCTAGCCTAAAACCCATGCTTAGAGAGTGAGCTCACCCTTGACAATGCCTGGAGCACGAGGATCCATAGGCTAGATCACCCAGACTACTAGGATAGAAACAAACTTACCTGAAGAAAAAAAAGAGCCAGTGTAATAATGCATAATGATATTCTGCTGTGCATATAGATTGGTAACTAGACCAGTTGTCATCAGAGAGGTTTCATTTAGCAACTGATGGAAACAGGTGCAGACCTATAGCCAAACATCAGGCAAGGTTTGGGGAATCCTTTATAAGAGAGGGAGAAAGGAATGTGGGAGTCAGAAGGGTGAAGAAAAATCACAGAATCAACTAACCTGGACTCATAGGGACTCACAGAGACTAAGCCAACAACCAGAGAGCCTGCACAGGACTGACCTAGGCACTCTGCATATATGTTACAGTTGTGTAGTGTGGTCCTTTTGTGCAACTCCTAACAGTGAGAACAGGGGCGATGTCAAAGTCTTCTACTGGCTTTTGGGACCCTACTCCTCATATTTAGTTGCCTTGCCCACCCTTAATACATGGGCAGGTACTTATTCTTACTGCAACTTGATATGCCATATTTTGCTAATTCTTATGGGAAACCTGCCCTCTCCTAAATAGAAACAGATGAGAAGTAGATTAGGGAATGAGAACAGAGTGGGGAGAGAAACTGGTAGGAGAAGAGATAGAGAAAACTGTCTGGGATATAAAATAAATAAATATTTTTTCAAATCACTATCTGTATTTCTCATCATTATCAGATTTGAGGCCTAAATGTGATAATCTTTCCAGAGAAAGAAAAGCACCCGAGGAAGTCCTAGTTAACATTCAGTGGGCAGATGTGAGGCTGTGTACATACCCAACTCTCTGCCTTCACACTGTAAAAATGTTCAACGACTAGGACTCTGTCCTAGTCATTCTGTTGATGCAGTGAAATAGCATGGCCAAAGCAAATAGGGAGGAAAGATTTCTTTCAGCTTATGCTTCTGTATTATTGATCATCATGGAAGGAGGTCAGGACAGGAACTCAAACAGGGCAGGAACCTGGAAGCACAAGCTGATGCAGAGGCCATGGAGGGGTGCTGCTTACTGACTTGCTCCCCATGGCTTACTCATCCTGCTTTCTTATAGAGCCCAGGACCACCAGCCCAGGGATAGGAATGCACACAATGGACTGGGTCCTCCTCCGTCAATCACTAGTTAAGAAAATGTTCTACAGGCTTGCCGATAGCCCAGTATTATGGAGGTATTTTTTAGCTGAGGTTCTGCCCTCTCAAATAAATTTAGCTTGTGTCAAGTTGACCTTAAACTGTCCAGCACAGACTCTCTTGCTTTGAGGTGTACAGATACACACACACACACACACACACACACACACACACACACACACATACTCTTTGGATTCAGATGAACCCATTTCTCTACCCCTACTTCTGTTTTCCATAAATATTATCAGATCATGTTGTTGGGGAAAGTCCTCTGAATTTGTTCAGTCTCTGAGAACTTTCAGAATTGTGAGTCTTTCTTCTGCTTTATTTTCTCTACTTAAATAAGCATTGCCAAACTTAGTTGACCTAATGTTGTTAGCATATTTGGTGAGACTCTTAAATAGACACATGTATCTACCTACTGTCTTCTAGAAACCTTACCAACTCACTGGATACAGCTCTGTTTCCTTTTTCCATTTGACACAGCCAGATACTCTGAGGCTCTTCTATAGGACCCAACCCTATTTCTATCATGAATTTCAAACAAAAATTGCTAGAAGAATCTGAGCTTTGCCAAAACACAAATTAACATGGCTTAGAATCAGAGATCTGGAAATGTACCCACTCCCTCAGATAGTTCAAGGAAACAATGAATTCAGTGAGGTCAGTCGGTACCTACACACACTTGTTCAACATTCTCATATTATTCTATTTTGGAATTTAGAAAAGTGGACAAGATGAGGCCCCTTATACCTGGAAGAGTCATGCTGCCTGTGTACTTGATAACTGGGAAATGCCAATTCCAGACCACAGTGTGGTCTTTGTTGTAGATGTGCTTTGCACACCATATCCTACACAACTATAGGCCAAGTTTACTGTCTGGGAGACCAGTGTGCTCATTGGAGAGATGTCTTTGCAAGTTACTGTGGCAAACAAGCTGTATCAGTTGCACAGAAAACTTTATGGGATAGCTACATACACAGAGCTAATTTTTAAAATATCACTTTCATGACATGATAGAATATTTACAATGCTTTGTGATGAAAGTGATGAAGTGATTATGTAACTAGAATTAACTTTGGACTCATTTATTTTATGGCACTTACAGAGTTACTAAACTTAACGATGTTACTTGTTTCATTTTTTTTTTTTTTTTTTGGTTTTTTGAGACAGGGTTTCTCTGTGCAGCTTTGCGCCTCTCCTGGAACTCACTTGGTAGCCCAGGCTGGCCTTGAACTCACAGAGATCCGCCTGCCTCTGCCTCCCAAGTGCTGGGATTAAAGGCGTGCGCCACCACCGCCCGGCCTACTTGTTTCATTTATCAAAAAGCAAAAAGAGATCCTGCCCCTGACCTCCTATCTGGACAAGAGGTGAGTGCCTGGGCTCACCCTAGATCCCATCCTTGGGCACCAGCCATTACAGAGAAGACCTGCCCAACTTGGAACCAGGTTCTGGTCACTGGACAGGATCCCCTCCACCCCCACCGGGAAGGTTCCCTTCTCCAAGACCCCAGTAGACCCTGCAATCTCCAAGCCCTGCCCCTATGCCCATCTGCTTGAGACCACAGCCACTTCCTGAGACTTAGAGACCAGCCCCCAGCTCCCATTTGGAAAAGAGATCTCATTCCATCCCGGTGCTCCAATCTGGACAAGAGAGAGAGGCTTCCTGAATTTGTCAGCTCTGTCTGGACCAAGTGTACTGATAAGACCAAGAACGAATACACAAGGAGATGGGCAGATGTCAAGGCAGAAGTATATACAACAAAATGAAGAGCAATACAGCATCACCAGAACCTAGCCCTCCTCCAACATCTAGACATGAACATCAAAAAATAGAAGAAGGAGAAGAAACCAGCCTTATGAATAACATCATGAAGAAGGTAGAGGCTTTTATAGAAGGAATCACAAATGAAAATGAGGAAAAGACAAAAAATGGGAAGAACACTATTAAAAAAAACTAGAGGAAAGGACAAATAAAGCAGAAGAAAACAATAAAGTCCTGGAAGAAAACAATAAAGCCCTGAAAGAAAATCACAAAAAAGCAATGAAACAGCTGAAGGAAACAGTCCAAGACCTGAAAAGGGAAATAGAAACAATGAAGAAGACACAAACAGAGGGAATACTGGAAATATAAAATCTGAGTAAACAAACGGGAACTTCAGATGCAAGTATAACCAACAGAATGCAAGAGATGGAAGAGAATACCTCTGGTGTTGAAGATACGGTAGAAGAAGTAGATTCATCAGTCAAAGAAAACACTAAAGCCAACAAAGTCATGACCCAAAATGTCCAAGAAATTTGGGACACCATGAAAAGACCAAACCTACAAATAATAGGGATAGAGGAAGGAGAAGAATACCAACTCAAAGGCACAGAAAATATATTCAACAAGATCATAGAAGAAAACTTTCCTAACTTAAAGAAGGAAATACCTATGAAGATACAAGAAGCCTATAGAACACCAAACAGACTAGACCCCCAAAAAAGTCCCCTTGCCACATAATAATTAAACAACTAAGTGTACAGAATGAAGAAAGAATATTAAGAACAGCAAAGGAAAAAGGCCAAGTGACTTATAAAGGCAAACCCATCAGAATAACACACGATTTCTCAATGGAGACTTTGAAAGCCAGAAAAATCTGGACAAATGCAATGCAGACAATAAGAGACCATGGGTGCCAGCCTAGACTAATATACTCAGCAAAACTTTCAATCATCATAGACAGAGTGAACAAGACATCCCAAGACAAAGCCAGATTTAAACAATACTTATCCACAAACCCAGCCCTACAGAAAGCACTAGAACGAAAATTCCAACCAAAGGAAGTCAGATACACACTCGAAAACACAGGCAATAGATAATGCCACAGAAGTAAACCCCAAAGAAGAGAGTACACACACACACACACACACACACACACACACACACAACCACCAAAAAATAACAGGAATGAACAACCACTAGTTATTGATATTCCTTAATATCAATGGACTTAATTCACTTATAAAAAAACACAGGCTTACAGAATGAATACAAAAGCATCTTTCTGCTGCATACAAGAAACACACCTCAAACTCAAAGATAGACACTACCTAAGAATAAAAAGCTGGGAAAAGAATTTCCAATCAAATGGTCTTAAGAAACAAGCGGGTGTAGCTATCCTGATATCCAGCAAAATAGACTTCAAACTAAAATCAATCAAAAGGGATCAAGAAGGGTATTACATACCCATCACAGGAAAGCTCCACCAAGATGAAGTTTCAATTCTGAACATTTATGCCCCAAACACAAGGGCACCCACATATGTAAAAGAAACATTACTAAAGCTTAAACCATATATAAAACCCCACACATTAATAGTGGGAGATCTCAACACCCCACTTTCACCACTGGACAGATCTCCCAAATCAAAACTTAACAGAGAAATAAAAGACTTAACTGATGTTATGATTCAAATAGACTTAATCGATATCTACAGAACATTCCATCCTAACAAAAAAGAATATACCTTCTTCTCAGCACCCCATGGAACCTTCTCTAAAATCAACCTCATACTCAGTCACAAAGCAAATCTCTACAGATACAAAACAATTGGAATAACCTCCTGTGTTCTATCAGACCACCATGGTTTAAAGTGAGATTTCAACAACAAAAACTACAGAAAACCTACAATCTCATGGAAACTGAATAATGCTCAACTGAATCACCATTGGGTCAAGGAAGAAATAAAGAAAGAAATTAAAGACTTCCTAGAGATCAATGAAAATGAAGATACCACTTACCCAAACTTATGGGACACTATGAAAGCACTGCTAAGAGGGAAATTCATAGCACTAATGCCCACATAAAGAAGTTGGAGAAATCTCACACTAGTGACTGAACAGCACACCTGAAAGCTCTAGAACAAGAAGAAGCAAAGTCTCCCAGGAAGAATTGATGCCAGGAAATTATCAAAGTGGGAGCTGAAATGAATAAAATAGAAACAAAGAGAACAATACAAAAAACTAATGAAACAGAGAGTTGGTTTTTTGAGAAAATCAACAAGATAGACAAGCCTTTATCCAAACTAACCAAAAGACAGAGAGAGAGAGAGAGAGAGAGAGAGAGAGAGAGAGAGAGAGAGCATCCAAATCAACAAAATAAGAAATGAAAAGGGGAACATAACAAAAAACATTGAGTAAATCATCAGAGAATCATCAGGTCATACTTCAAAAACCTCTACTCAACAAAACTGGAAAATCTAAAAGAAATGGAAAATTTTCTGGATAGGTACCATATACCTAAGTTAAATCAAGACCATATAAACTATTTAAATAGTCCAATAACCCCTAAGGAAATAGAAACAGTCATTAAAATTCTCCCAACCAAAAAAAGGCCAGGAACAGATGGTTTCAGCACAGAATTTTACCAGATCTCCAAAGAAGATTTAATACCAATACTCTTTAAATTGTTCCACACAATAGAAAGAGAAGGAACATTACCAAACTCCTTCCATGGGGCTACAATTATCCTGATTCCTAAACCAAACAAGGATACAACAAAGAAAGAGAACTACAGACCTATCTCCCTCATGAACACTGATGCAAAAATACTCAATAAAATACTGGCAAACAGACTCCAAGAACACATCAAAACAATTATCCACCATGATCAAGTAAGCATCATCCCAGGGATGCAAGGGTGGTTCAACATATGAAAGTCCATCAATGTAATACACCATATAAACAAACTCAAAGAAAAAAAAAACACATGATCATCTCACTAGATGCTAAAAAGGCATTTGACAAAATCCAACACCCCTTCATGATAAAGGTCATGGAGCGATCAGGAATACAGGGAACATACCTAAACAAAATAAAGGCAATTTACAGCAAGCCAACAGCCAACATCAAATTAAACGGAGAGAAACTCAAAACAATTCCACTAAAATCAGGAACGAGGCAAGGCTGTCCACTTTTCCCATATTTATTCAATATAGTACTTGAAATTCTAGGTAGAGCAATAAGACAACATAAGGAGATGAAGGGGATACAAATTGGAAAGGAAGAAGTCAAGCTTTCCCTATTTGCAGATGACATGATAGTATACTTGAGTGACCCCAAAGATTCAATCAAGGAACTGATACAACTTATAAACACCTTCAGCAATATAGCAGGATACAAGATCAACTAAAAAAAATCAGGAGCCCTTTTAAATACAATTGACAAACATGCTGAGAAGGAAATCAGAGAAACATCACCCTTTACAATAGCCACAAATGATATAAAATACCTTGGGGTAACACTAACCAAGCAAGTGAAGGACCTATATGAGAAGAACTTTAAGTCCCTGAAAAAAGAAATTGAAGAAGATGTCAGAAAATGGAAAGATCTCTCATGCTCATAGATAGGCAGGATTAACATAGGAAAAATGGCAATCTTACCAAAAGCAATCTACAGATTCAATGCAATCCCCATCAAAATACCAACACAATTTTTTTATAGACCTGGAAAGAATAATACTCAACTTCATATGGAAAAACAAAAAACCCAGGATAGCCAAAAGAATCCTGTACAATAAAACAACCTCTGGAGGCATCATGATCCCTGACTTCAAGTTCTAGTAGCGCAGACACTGAGAGAAACAATCAATCAAGTATAGAACTACAGTAATAAAAACAGTTTGGTACTGGCATAAAAACTGGCATGTGGACCAATGGAATTGAATTGAAGACCCTGACATTAATCCGCACACCTATGAACATATAATTTTTGACAAAGAAGCCAAGACTGTACAATGAAAAAAAGAAAGCATCTTCAACAAATGGTGCTGGCATAAGTGGATATCAACATGTAGAAGGACACAAATAGATCCTTATCTGTCACTGTACACAAAACTTAAGTCCAAGTGGATCAAAGACCTCAACATTAACCCAGTTATTCTGAACCTGATAGAAGAGAAAGTAGGAAGTATTTTTGAATGCATTGGCATAGGAGATCACTTCCTAAATATAACACCAGTAGCACAGACACTGAGAGAAACAATCAATCAATGGGACCTCTTGAAACTGAGAAGCTTTTGTAGAGCAAAGGATACGGTCAACAAGGTAAAGTGACAGCCTACAGAATGGGAAAAGGTCTTCACCAGCCCCACATTTGACAGAGGACTGATATGCAGAATATATAAGGAACTCAAGAAATTAGACATCAAAATGCCCAACAGTCCAATTGAGAAATGGACTTCAGAACTAAACAGAGAATTCTCAACAGAGGAAACTCAAATGGCTAAAAGACGTTTAAGGAATTGCTCAACATCCCTAATCATCAGGGTAATGAAAATCAAAACAACTCTGAGATACCACCTTACACCTGTCAGAATGGCTAAGATCAAAAACACTGAAGACACCTTATGATGGAGAGGATATGGAGCTAGGGGAACTCTCCTCTACTGCTGGTGGGAAAGCAAGCTTGTACAACCTCTTTGGAAATCAATATGGCACTTTTTTAGAAAATTGGGAATCAATCTCCCCCAAGATCCAGCTATACCACTCTTGGGCATCTACCCAAGGAATGCTTAATCATACCACAAGAGCACTTGCTCAGCTATGTTCATATCAGCATTGTTTGTAATAGCCAGAACCTGGAAACAACCTAGATGCCCTTCAACTGAAGAATGGATAAATAAAATGCGGTACATATACACAATGGAATACTACTCAGCAGAGAAAAACAATGACATCATGAGGTTTGCAGGCAAATGGATGGATCTAGAAAAAAATCATCCTGAGGGAGGTAACCCAGACTCAAAAAGACAAATATGGTATATACTCACTCATAGGAGGATGCTAGATGTATAACAAAGATGACTAGACTGCTGCTCACAACTCCATGGAAGCTACCCAGAAAACCCCAAGAAAGACACAGGGTTTGCCCAATGACAGAGAAATGGATGAGATCTACATGAACAACATGGACGTGAATGGGGGTAATGAAGGACAAAGATCGAGGGAAAGAGAGCTTAAGGGTGCGGGAGATCCCAGTTGGATCAAGAACAGAGAAGGAGAACAAGGAATAAAAGACCATAATAAATGAAGACCACATGAGATTAGGAAGAAGCAAAGTGCTAGAAAGGCCCACAGCAATCCAAAGAAGAAGAAGAAGAAGAAGAAGAAGAAGAAGAAGAAGAAGAAGAAGAAGAAGAAGAAGAAGAAGAAGAAGAAGAAGAAGAAGAAGAGATTGATGGAGGACTATAACTGTCTGTGACTTGCCCCATCGTGATCTGCCAACATCTACTACCAGCCTTGCTTCACTTGCTCCTGAACTAGAGATAGAGATCAAGCTGAGGGGCTTGGGTTTTGCTGAAACAATGCTGTCTTCTGGAGCATGCGCTCTCCCGACTTCTACCTCTGTGCTTTGTTAATGGTTAAAAACAACACATGAAACGATACTGAAATACTGAGAAGGGATTGTCATTTTTTCTGTTTTGCCCCTTGTGTTGGGGAACTCTCCCATCTTCCTATCACTCAAGTACTCCTTGGTGACTGTCATTACAACTCTCCATCTCTCCCCTTTTGAGGTAGCATGTGCAGTTGAATATCAATCCAGTTATCAAAAGAGAAATATAATATCTGCAAAGGATAAAGTTAGAGGAGAGGTTAAGCCACAAGCACACTGAATTGGAGTGTGTGTTCTGCAAACTGGAAGAGCCCTGGGCAACCCAAATACTGGCAGCATCATTTTCTTCCAGCTCCCATCAAACATTTCTCCAGGCATCATCAGTTCACTTTTTGACTGTCAAGCTGTTTCATGGGTCAATAATGATGGACATTGTCACCTTTCAGGACAATACCTTTCAATCATCAAGACTGAGTTTAAAGTGGGGACTGAGTAGGATTTGTCTTCAGATGCACTGTATACAAACTCTAACACAGTCTGAGCCCTAGTCCTCCAGTGTGACCAAGTCTGGGTAGTATATAAAGAAAAGAAATATATTTAGCACTTGGTCTTCCAGTTAGAAGTCTGACTGGGCAGTCCAGTCTTATCTTCTGGAAAGGGCATCCTTGCTGTGTCTCCTAGTTTATGAGAGTATATTCCCATCAAGGGATCATGTAGCCAGACAGGAAGCCAAAGAAGAGGCAAGTCATTCTCTTATGTAACCACCCTTTCATAACTAACCAGGACTCTAAAAGAAGTACATTCATGTATTTTATGGACAGCATATGTAGTCACTCTGCATTGGGCACCACCTCTTGAAGGTCTACCTCTGTCACACTGAGGAATGAGTTTCCAGCACATGATCCCCTGAGGAACCTGTCATGTCCAAACCATACACCTTCCCTTAAATCAGTGATGAACTGGTGAACACTTTCACAAGAGTGCTGTACGTGACTTTGCCCAGCTGAATGATCAACAAGGTTTTGTTGGCAACTCAAGATTGGCCCTAGCATTAATATTTATTCCTGGGTATTACCACATGCTACAAATCTGCTTGTTTTCCCATAAAATCAGTCATTAAATATATACCAGCACACCATTCCTCTAAACTCTAGAATTTTTCATGCAATGAACCAACATTGTTCCCTTATATTTTGCTTACTTATAAATAAATCGTTTTTCTTTTAAAAAACAGTGAAAAGAAGAAATAAAGGAAAGAAAAGAAAGAAAGAAAGAAAGAAAGAAAGAAAGAAAGAAAGAAAGAAAGGAAGGAAGGAAGGAAGGAAGGAAGGAAGGAAGGAAGGAATGAATGAAGAAAGGAGGAAAGAAAGAAAGAAAGAAGTAAAAACACAGGATTTCAAAGTCAGACATTTTTCTACAAGTGGTATGACTGTGTTAATAAGCACAAATTTCAAAATACGTATTTTTAAACATTTTCCTGAGATTGAGTTGATTTTTTAAATTATAAAATTGTACTACTTTTCAAAAGAAGCTATAGCCCCTTTAAATAGTACAAGGTGTTGCAAATGCTCTTTGTTCCAGCATAACTTGGCAATATGACCCTAACGGTAAAGGCACAACATACTTGAGTCATCGGACATGGATAATTCTAGCTGAGACTAACCTGGAAATTTTATCCCTGATGGTTAGCTTCATGGTGCAGGGAAGTGCTGCACATGCTACAAGGGGGAAAATGATCATCAGCCCACTCATTTGTGAACCTTGATAATAATCATGACTGGTCTAGAAAGATATGACCATTGGTACAATAGTTGCATGGAAGTCGTGGCAGTACCCAGTCATTTTATGATTGATTGAAATCCTCTTCTCCAAGATTAAACCTGTACCTGTCACAACTAATAGCAAGAAGCTATGGCTAGGCAAGTCACTCTCCTCAAGGGAGAACCCACTACTATCATATAGCTAAATGTAAACAATACTAAACTTACTCCAAATGATTACTACAGTACTCATAGATCATTGCATCTCCCAACACTCATCTAAGAAATATCTATTTGCAGTACATGGTGATTAATACAGTGACTTGAAGTTATCCAAATTGCAAAAAATAAGAGTTGCAGAATGCTTAGCATAAATGGAATATGCATGCCACACTCTCTTCTTTAATAGCTCATAGATCATTACAGAAGAGAGGGTGGAAAAACTGTAAGAGCCAAAGGCAGTGGATAAAAAAGAAAGAAACTGTCCTTTGAACACAGCATGGTAGCTGCACATATGAATGCATAGCAATTGAAAGAGAATGTACCAGACCTCTGCATCCTCAAAGACCAAAGGCCAGCATGGAACTCTTGTCATTTATAACCTGTTGGAATAGGGAAAGTCAGTTTTTTCTAAGACTGTAGGCCCTGGTAAGTAGACTGTTATCCAATGGAAGGCCACACATGCAGGAATAATTGTGTAGCACATATTGATATTGATGGGAGGAAAGGACATAATGTTGGGTGTATGGGGAAGGGAGAGTAAAAAGGAGGACCTGGGGAAAGAGAGTAAATGTGACCAATATATGCTGTATGAAGTTCTCAATGAACTAATTAATTTTAAAACAAAAAAGAATACAACAACCCCAACAGCCACATATTATTTTTTTTCTTTTAGTGAAATTTTTTTCATACAATATATTCTGATTATGGTTTCTCCTCCCACAATTCCTCTGAGATCCTCTCCATTTCCACTCCCATCTGAATTCACACCCTTTCTGGTTTTTGTTAGAAAACAAATAGGCATCTAAGTAATAGTAATAACAATATAATAACACAACAAAAAATAACAAACTGGAATAGGACAAAACAAACAGCAGAAGAAAAAGAGCCAAAGCAAAAGTACAGGAAATACATATCAAGGCAGAGATACACGTTTGTACACACAGGAATCCCATAAAAACACAAAACTGGAAGCTAGTAATGTATGTGCAAGCACCTGTAAGGCTAAGAAGAAAATCAATGCCCTGACAAAATATTATGAGACAAAGAACCTCCAAAGATGCTGTTGAGTTCATTGTGTGTTGGTCATCTACTGCTGGGCATTAAGAGTGGTTTGTATCCCAGTGAGACTCTATCGGAGAAAAATACTTTTTCATTTGAGAGTGGTTATCCATTGGAAATAGCTTATGGGTTAGAAATGTGGCCTTGTGTCCACTTCTTCTCTCAGTTCTGGGACCCGATCTTCAGACCAATGTAGGCCTTGTGCATGCTACCACAGTCTCTGTGTGTTCATATATATACATTGGATCTGCTGTGTTTAGAAGATCTTTTATTCTTGGTGTTCTCTATCTCCTCTGGCTCTTACACTCTTTCTGCCTCCTTTTCAGCAGGGTTCCTTGAGCCCCTGGGAGGTGGGATTCGATGAAGAAATCCTACTTAGAAATGAGTGTTCCAAGGTCTCTCATTCTCTGCGTATTATACAGCTTCGGATCTCTGAATTTGTTTCCAGCTACTTTAGGAGGAATATTTTCTGGTTATGATTGAGAAAAATACTAATCTATGAGCACAGCAGAATGTCTGTAGTAGTCATTTTATTGCTACAATCCTTGAGCAGAACAGTAGTATTTGGTTTTAGTCTAGGTCCCTGGTCTACCCAGTCCTAGGTTCTGAGACACCTGAGCAAGTTCTGGGATAGGTTTCATCCCATGGAGTGGTCTTAAATCAAATCAGATCTAGGTTGGTTACTTCCATAAGCTTTGTGTTACCACAGCATATTTCAAGCAGGTCAAGACTGCAGACTGAAAGGTTTGTAGCTGGGTTGGTATTTACCTTTCTCCTCTGGTAACATGCAGAGTACCTTCTGTATCATGAATGCTAGTCAGTAGCAGTGAAGGCTCTATGTAGGCATCAACTCAACATCTCCACACTGTGCAGGTTTTGTCTTTAGCAATAGGGCCTCACCATCAGTGTGTGGAAAGCAACCAATAGCCTTAGCAGTAGCTTGGGTTTGTTTGGGGGAGTCTATGGGGACTCTTTGGCCAACAGCTAAGTTAGGTGTATCTCATTTCCAGTACTGGGAGCTTTATTTGAAAGAAAATGTTACTTCAATGAAAAAAATTTAAATGAGGAGCTTCATGGATATTAATTCTGTTAAAAATATATGACATAACAGCTCCTATGTCAGTTTTGAATAATAACTGATCGATATAATTACTAGTTGAATTTCAAGAACAAAAAATAACTTTTCAGTGGATAAAAATTCTGTTATTACAAACAATAAGATACATTGGTACTATCTGTATCTAAAACCTCATTTCCTTTAAATTTGCAAATATTTGATTATCTTTCTCAACAATGATTGCCATTGAACACAAATTTAAAATAAATATAAATTAAGATCAATATTTTTCACTGATATAAAAGACATTAAAAATTGTGGATGTTTTGCTTAGATTAATACAAATTTCAATTTTAAGTAGACCAAGAAAACATTGTTGTCTTTCTGACAAAGTTTATTTCTCTTGCATTATTCCAATATTGAAAGAGTTCCATGTAGAGGCTTCCTCCATGGTATAATCAAAGAAACCCAGTTATATTAAGTCATTTTGTGCTGCTGAAACAATATACGTGAGACTGTATAGTATATAATGTCATATATAGCTCATAATTCTGAAGGTTTGTGAGCTTGGCATGAGTTTCTATGCAGCTTGATGAAACCTTGCCTTTTGATATTAATGGAGAGTGTCACAAGGGAGAGAGGATGCCAAGAAGTGACAAGGAGAGAAAAGAACCCAAGAGCAGGAGTGACCAGGCATATTTTATAATTCAACCAAGAAGATTTACTCCAAAAGGACAAGCACCACCCAACCAAAGCTCAAAGTCACCTTGCACTAAACTTACCTCTTCAAGATTCCATCATTTACCATGACACTGTACTGGGGACCAAGTTTCCAGCTCATAAACTTTTGAAGGATCACTAATACCAAAACCATACCAGTAACTTTGATCATTCTCAAGGCCTAACCATCTGGAATACTTAGGCATTACCTGTATCTAACCAATATAAACAGGGTAGAATGCAGGGAGGGAAGTAGTGCCACTGGGTGAGGGCTCTTTCAGGTCTGTGTTCTCTGCTGTCTAAAAACTGCTCCCACAATTGACTATTGATCACTGTGTTTGCAACATAAAGCTTCACAGACTCCACCTGAACCAAGTCACCAAAGCATGCCCTCAGTTACAGGACACATTACACAAATGTCTTATAATGATAGCTACTGAAGGCACAGATCATTCTGTGGTACTTCTGCCAGAGAATGATGTAGCATGAATCTTAAAACGTCTTATTAATAAAAACAAACCCGGGGCCAGGTATTGGGGTGAATGCTGGAAGATCGGAAAAGCAGAACAAGCCACAGCTTCCTCACCTTGACAGTTCCTCAGCTGATCCTGTTTCCTCAGACTGGAATCTTCTGAGTCCTTATCCAAATGGACCTCAGCTGAACTGCTTCTCAAAAGCCTGAAAGCTTAACCAGACAAACACTTCTGAATTCTAGTCTTCACACCTTATATACCTTCCTGCCATCACTTCCTGGAATTAAAGACTCACTTCTTGGAATGAAAGGCGTGAGTCACCATGCCTGGCTGTTTCCAGTGTGGCTTTAAACTCACAGAGATCCAGATGGATCTCTGTCTCCCAAGTGATAGGATTAAAGGCGTGTGTGCCAACATTTTCTGGCCTCTATGTCTAGTGGCTGTTCTGTTCTCTGACCCCAGATAAGTTTAATAGGGTACACAACATTTTGGGGAACACAATACCACCACAGAATAGAAGCAGAGTATAACCATGAGGAAGAAACCAGAGAAATAAAGATCGTGTGCCACTCTACAAAAACAATTGGTACCGATTGGTTCTAAAAGACGTCCTTTAAAGAAAACAGTGAAGGGGATCATTTTAGGCTGAAAGAATCAGAAGCAGCATGGCAGCAAAGTGCAGCAATGGTCCTTTCTTAGATTCCAGATTAGAAAGGAAAAAGAAGCAGAAGGGATATTTGGGAACAATTTTGAAGAATTAGTCGTGCACTTTACATTAGATAATATTTCATCTGTGCCAAATGCCTGAATTGTGAAATACATGCAGCAACGAGTGGCTGGAAATGTAATATCAAGTAAATTTCATAAAATGTTGTGGTTAGTGCATTAGGTACAAGTTGGTGACTTGCATTCAGCAATGAGCTGAATGTTCCAAAGATTGGAGATTTTAAAAATAAAATACAAATGTAGAAGGTGTATTTCTATATAATATTTTTACTATTATTGTATATTTTCCCGTGATTGACACATTTACATAATGTTCAATTGTATTATTATCTTAAAGCTTCTTAAAATAGAAAGCCAGCCATGCTAGTTCTTCTAGCTAATTTTCAATTTATATAAATTAATTTAAAAGACCTAAGACAGGAATTGTTACATTAGAAAGACAGAGAAGAGAAACCTTTGAAGAGTTAGAAAACACAGCTAACATAAAATATCTTTTCTGTGGAATCAAACCTTTACATGCAATATACCATCTGTGTTTTGACTAATGTCTATGGAAATTTGCCCCAAAGCAAGCAGTGTTTCTTTTTCTTTCATTTTTCTTTATTAAGAAATTTTCTACTCACTCCACATACTATCCACAGATCCCCCTCCTCCCTTGCCCCACCCCCAGCCCTCTTTCTCAAGGACCCCGCATCCCCACATCCCCCAAATCGAGGTCTCCCATGGGGAGTCAGCAGAGCCCAGCACACTGAGCCTAGGCAGGTCCAAGCCCCTTCCCACTGCACCAAGGCTGTGCAAGGTGTCACACCACAGGCACCGGGTTCCAGAAGCCTACCCATAGACCAGGGACAGATCCTGATCCCCCTGCCTGGGTGGCCCCCACACAGTTTGAGCCAAACAACTGTCTTCCATATCCAGAGGGCCTAGTCCAGTCCCATGGGGGCTCCACAACCACCAGTCCACAGTTCATGGGCTTCCACTAGTGTGGCCGGTCATCTCTGCATGTCCTCCCACCATGATCTTGATGTCCCTCGCCTGCAGTATCTCTCCTCTCTCTCTCATCAGTTGGATTCCTGGAGTTCAGCCTGGTTCTTGGCTGTGGATCTCTGTATCAGCAAGCAGTATTTTTTAGGGGAAAAAAACGTGTCATTATCAAAAGTAGTAGTCAATAATTTCTATTTTACTTTTATTTCATCAAAAATGATTTTATGTGTAGGGCCTGGATTCTTTTCTTTAACTTGTAGCTGTGGTTCCTAAGCATAGACATGGAGAAACGATCTCTCTCAACACACATCTGGTGTCCAGGTGCCAGAGGAAGCTTCAAGGCTGAACTGAACTGAACCCCCAGTACTCTCTGGGTTCTTTGCTTCTCTAGTTCAAATTTGTTTGTTTGTATTACATATTTTGGGGCTACAGTGTGTTATTTCCATATAATTGCACAGTGTGATGATCAAACTAGGGAAATTTGTATTTTTACTCCCTTTAATACTTATTTCTTTGGGTTGGGAAGCTTCCAACTCTTCTAGATCTTTATAACACATACAATAAATTATTCTGAACATAGTCTTCTAACTGTACTGTGAAACACTAGCTTGCATTGTAAAATTGGGCATGAGTATTTGTTGTTCATCCCTTCAAGTTCCTCTGGTGACCACTATTCTAGTCTACACTATGAAATGATCTCTTTCAGTTTCCCATCTTAGTGAGGTATTTCTCTTCTTTAGCCTAACTCATTTCATTTCTAAGGTCCTACACTTTCTTCTTATTCTTGGTTCCTCAAATCAAGTAGAGACCTTGCTTCAAAAGATTCCCAATGAGACACTTGGAGAATTTCAAGCATACCTTATCATATTATTATTTTGAGGATTAAAGGGTTTCAACTTTTTCTCCTTCTATTATTTTGAACTTACAGCATTTTGAATTTAACACACTTTAAATCATTGAACTTTTTTCACTAACATCTGTTTGATGATTATTTTGGGTTCTGAATTTTGGCTCCATTAAAAATAAATGCAATGTTGAATTTCCATGAGATTGCAGGCTTTCTGTAAATTTTGTTGTTTTTGAAATCTAACTTTAAGCCATGGTGGTCTGATAAAATAAAGAAGGTTAATCCAATTTTTTTTATATCTGTTGAGATTTGCTTTGTGATCGAGCATGTGGTCAATTTTAGAGAAGGTCTGATGGGGTGCTGAGAAGAAGGTATATTCTTTTGTGTTAGGGTGGAATGTTCTTTAGATATCTATTAAGTCCATTTGAGTCATAACTTCTGTTAGGACCCTTATTTCTCTGTTAAGTTTCAGTCTGGCAGATCTATCCAGTGGTGAGAGTGAGGTGTTGAAATCTCCCATTACTAGTGTGTGGGGTTTGATGTGCAATTTAAGCTTTAGTAGTGTTTCTTTTACAAATGTGGGTGCCCTTGTATTTGGGGCATAAAGGTTCAGAAATGAGACTTCATCTTGGTGGATTTTCTCTGTGATAAGTATGTAATGTCCTCCCAATTTCTTTCAGGTGAATTTAGTTTGAAGTCTATTTTATTAGATATTAGGATAGCTACACCAGTTTGATTCTTAAGTCCATTTGATTGGAAAGTCTTTCCCCAGCTTTTTACTCTGAGGTAATGTCTGTCTTTAAAGTTGGCGTGTGTTTCTTGTATGCAGCAAAAGGATGGATCCTGTTTTCATATCCATTCTGTCAGCCTGTGTCTTTTTGTAGGCAAATGAGACCATTGATATTAATGGATATTTATAACCAGTGATTGTTAATTCCTGTTATTTTTTGTTGGTGGTGTTGTGTGTTTCTCTTCCTTGGTATTTGTTGGTATGGGATTATCTATTACCTGTATTTTCGTGGGTGTATCTAACTTTCTTAGGTTGGATTTTTCCTTTTAGTACTTTCTATAGGGCTGGATTTGTTGATAGGTATTGTTTAAATCTGGTTTTATCATGAAATATTTTGTTTACTCCATTTATGGTGATAGAGATAAGAGAAAGTAGGAAGTATTTTTGAATGCATTGGCATAGGAGATCACTTCCTAAATATAATAGCAGCAGCACAGACACTGAGAGAAACAATAAATGGGACTTCTTGAAACTGAGAAGGTTTTATAGGGCAAAGGACATGGTCAATAAGACAAAATGACAGCCTACAGAATGGGAAAAGATCTTCACCGACCCCACATCTGACAGAGGGCTAATCTCCAAAATATATAAAGAACTCAAGAAACTAGACATCAAAATACCTAACAGTCCAATTAAGAAATGGGCTATAGAGCTAAACAGAGAATTCTCAATAGAAGAATCTCAAATGGCCAAAAGACATTTAAGGAATTGCTCAACATCCTTAGTCATCAGGGAAATGCAAATCAAAATGACTCTGAGATACCATCTTACACCCGTCAAAATGGCTAAGATCAAAAACACTGATGACAGCTTTTATTGGAGAGGATGTGGAGCAAGGGGAACAGTCTTACACTGTTGGTGGGAATGCAAACTTTGGAAATCAGTATGGTGCTTTCTCAGAAAATTGGGAATCAATCTTCCTCAAGTCCCAGCTATACCACACTTGGGCAAGGATTGTTTAATCATATCACAAGGACACATGCTCATCTAAGTTTGTAGCAGCATTATTCACAATAGCCAGAACCTGGTAACAACCTAGATGCTCCTAAACTGAAAAAAAAATGATTAAGAAAATGTGGGATATATACACAATGGAGTACTACTCAGCAGAGAAAAACAATGACATCAGGAGGTTTGCAGGCAAATGGATGGAACTAGAAAATATCATCCTAAGTGAGGTAAACCAGACTCAGAAAGACAAACATGGTATGTACTCACTCATAAGTGGATACTAGATATAAAGCAAAGGATAACCAGACTGCAACCTAGAGCTCCATGGAGGCTAGGTAGTAAGGAGGACCCTAGGAAGGGCACATGGATTGCCCAGTGATGGAGAAATGGATGAGATCTATATGATCAAACTGGGGGTGAGGAGGGGTAATGGAGGGCAAGGGACAGGGGATGAGAGCTTAGAGGAGTGGGAGGTTCAAACTGGAATGGGAACAGAGTAAGAAAAGAGATACCATGATAAATGAAGACACTATGGGAATAGGGAAAAACAGAGTAATAGGGAGGTACCCAGGAATCCACAATATGACTCCACCATAGACTACTGGCAATAATTGAGAGGGTGCCTGAGCTGACCAACTCTGGTGATCAGATGGCTGAATACCCTGTCATCATAGAATCCTCATCCAGTGACTTATGGAAGCAGATGCAGAGATCCATGGCCAGGACCCAGGCAGAGCCCCAGGAGTCCAGTTGATGAGAGAGAGAGAGGAGGGATTCTATGAGCAAGAGATATAGAGACCATGACTGGAAAAACTACAGCGGCAACTAGTCAAACTAATAGAAACACATGAACTGTGGACCAATAGATGAGGAGCCCCCATGGTACTGGACTAGGTTCTCTGGTTAGGCGAGACAGTTGGTTAACTTAAACTGTATAGGAGGCTCCCAGTCAGTGCAATTGGGACCTGTCCCCAGTGCATGAACCAGTTTTTTGGAACCTAGTGCATATGGTGAGACACTTTGAGCAGCCTTGGAGCAGGAAGGAGGGGCTTGGACCTGCCTCAACTGAATGTAGCAGGTTCTGCTGACTCCCCATGGGAAACCTTGCCTTGAAGGAGGTGGGAATCAGGGGTGGATTGGGGGGGGGAAAGGTTGGGGGGCGGGAGGAGGCAGGGCAGGGGAATCTGTAGTTGGTATGTAAAATGAATAGAAAATCTCTTAATAAAAATTATTTTAAAGTAAGAAATGCAGAGAAGGAGAGGAGCAGGAGAAAGAGGTTAGAAAAAAGGAGAATTTTTTGGCAGTGAAATTTACAGCATTTCAGATGAAATGCCAATTAGATACCAGTTTTGTTCTATAGACACCAGAAAGCATGCTTTAAGGCATGTGGAGAAAACGCCTTTATGCATCTGCCTGGAAGAATGTTCATCAATGATGCTTTATGGAGTTGGCTTCCCAACATATTTCAGAGCCAGGACACTAGTGAAACAGTAGGGGCTTTGTAAAACTTTATTCTGTAAAATGCTTCTTTAATCCCTGAGAAAACATTTCTGACATGTACGTAATCCACTGGCACTGACCTCTACCACCAAATGCCTCTGCTCTGGGAGGCAGCGTAAGCATTCTTTTCATTCTTAAAATTTCAGAGTACTTCAGAGCAAACTAGTCAAATCAAAGGGATATTTCATGCTTTGTGCAGAAACTTGAATTTGAATAAATTTGTATTTGGGTTCTCTGGTAGTACCCAGAAAATATCAAAATAAAACAAAGTATATAAGAACAAAACAATATGTAAGTTTTATGAATAGAGGTCCTAAATCCTATGGGAGCTTTGAGGGAAATGAGCATGGTGGCATGTAGTAACATACTTTTAAGAAAATTCAGCATTAACAAACTAATCCTTACTATTAACTCTGAATCCAGGAAGCAATAAATATCTGCTAATGAGTTTTTCTCTTTACTGCTTGCATCAACAGTGATGTTAGGGTTACTTTTCAATATGTTTTCTGCCCTTCCCCTCCAAGTTCTTTTTAAACAGATTTTACTTGGCCATTGTTCACACAGTGGTACAATCTGTTTCTGGAATAGATAAAAGCATCCCCATCACTTATTGAAGGAACAGAGTAATTCCTGTAAAATAAAAATCAATTTTTTCATTATAAGGACAAGTTTTGGGAAAGGGGCATGTTAATAAAATTGTGAATGCCAGTTATACCCAAACAAAAATAGCATTTGTTTCTTACAAAAGGCAGTTAAATTAATTTATTTAGAAATCACTTTAGTATTTGTGGAAAAACACATGGACAATAGAGTCTATTTTAAGATATTTTTCTAGTAATATTTTAAGTGCCTTGTTGGTGGTTCCTGCATGTTACATTTGGACTAATATAAAGTGTGTAAACTGTTTCACTGAAGTATCATATCGTCAAAGATTACAAGCTGCACATGAGACCTGTGAAGCACAAAATTTCCCTTTGAATTATTAAACCAACAGCTTGACACAGCAAAGTCACTATATTCACAAGTTAGCACACACTTGGCAGCAGAGAGAGCAGTCAGCACAAACGTCATGGACAGTAAGGTCAAACCAGACTTTCCTTTAAAATCACAAATAAGAAAACTTGATTTATAAATGGCTGATAATATCTGTGAAGAAACCTGAGGAACTTGAAGCTGGTACTGAAATGATATGATGATATTTGTTCTCTCTTTTTGTACTAATCTGCTCCTGGTCTAGCTGGAACAGCTTTTCTGGTCTTCTAGAAGCAGCTCCCATGACTGGGGACATCTCTGTCACAGTCTGACCTCTTATGAAAAAAGCAGGTAGAGACTGCAATTGGCATCAGAGCACGGAAGTGTTCTAAGGAATGTGTTTATAGATCTGCTTCAACTGTGGTAATGTATTTGAATTGTACACTAATAATATTTCAAGGCTAATTCTTAGAAAATCATAGATTAACTAGCACACACATGAGTTAAAGCAACTCTTCTCTGAGGCCTAACCTTCACTGTCATCTTGCCTAGGTTTAAAAATCACTGTGGAAATGCTCTGGCTGTGTCTATGAGAGTGTTTCAGATAGGTTTTACCTAGGACAGCCCTATGAATGTGAGGAGCAGCATCACTTGGACTGGGGTACCAGACTGAATAAAAAGGCAGGAATGAGCTGAGCACCAGCACCTATCTCTGCCGCCGAAGAGACTTGATATGACCAGCTGCCCACGTCACTGTTCCCTACTTTCTCACCATGCTGGTTTGTTTCTCTTCTTAAATTTGAGTCAGCATAAATCTTCCTTTCCTAATACTTTTGCCCAGTATTTTTTTGTCACAGAAAAAATAATTAAGTCAACATTGTAACTGGTAATCATGGATGTTCAAATATTATGTTAATCAAAACTGAAATTGAAAAGTGAATAAAATAGAAAATTAAAAAAACATTGTTGTACTTGGACATTATTTTATTGGTGGGTTTTAAAAATATAACGCAGCAATCTTGAGCAATAATATTGAAACAAACGAATTCTGTAATTAAAAGAAAAAAAAACACTACCAAACCCCCAGCAGCATTCTCCTGATTCTACTTCCCAGCCATTGTTCAAATCTCCTATCTTACATGCACTGATCAAACAAACACATTTAGTCAATAAATATTTACTCATTCCCCACCACACAGTCTTAAACAGTTATGAATACATACATTCAATGTGAACGTTTGTTATGTCATTGAGTCTATAGAGTATAAATTACAATATAGAAGAAGTCCAAGAGGGAGAAAATAGGGTAGGTAACAAATTTTATAGTTCAGGTATCTTGCAAGGCAGATCTGAAAATAGAAGCATAAGAGCAGGATAAATTTTTTATCATTAATTTTTTCATGCACTATATTTTGATCATAATCTTTCTCCTTCCTCCAATCCTCTCAGACTCTCCTCACCTTCCTACCCACACAACTTTATGTTCTTTCTCTTTCACTCAAAGCAAACAAACCGTCAAATGGAAATCCTAGTAGCCAAAAATTGAAACTAGCCCAGATGTTCATCAGCTGATAAATGGGTATTGAAAATGTGGTATGTTTACACAATGAATATTATTTATCTGTTAATAAAAGAGTGGAATTTACAGGCACTAGAAACAATCACACAGAATGTGGTAACCCAGACTCCAAAAGAAAAATACTTTCTTGTGCTTTCTTGTACCACACTTTTTCTCTTGGGCCAACAACTAGCTCCCAAATCAGGACAGAGACTTATTACTAGTTTCAAATGCTTGTTCTTATCTTAGCTCTTTTCTTGCTAGCTCTTATACCTTAACCTGTTTCATTTCATGTATGTTTTCCCTGGGAATTTTTATCTTTATTTTTATAAATACTTTTATTTTATAATTAATTTAATTTTGCATATCTGCCATGGATTCCCCTGTCCTCCTTCCTCCCATCTCCCAGCTTTCCCCCCCAATGTACCCCCCATTCCTACCTCCTCCAAGACAAGGTATCTCCTGGGAAGTCAGCCCAGCCTGATAGATTCAGTTGAGGCAGGTCCAGTCCCCTCCTCTGCACCAAGGCTGAGCAAAGTGTCTCAGCATAGGCCCTAGATTCCAAAAAGCCAGCTCATGCACCAAGGAGAGGTTCAGGGCCCACTGCCTGGAGGCCTCCTAAACAGTTCAAGCTCATCAACTGTCTCACTTATCCAGAAGGCCTGGTCCAGTTCCATGAAGGCTCCTCAGTTATTGGTTCACATTTCATGTGTTTCCTCTAGTTTGGCTATTTGTCCCTGTGCTTTTTCCAATCATGGTCTTGATATCTCTTGCTTCATATAATCCCTCCTCTCTCTTTCCAACTGGACTCCTGGAGCTCCAACCTGGGATTTGGCCATTGATCTCTGCATCTGCTTCCACCAGTCACTGGATGAGAGTTCTATGATGACAGTTAGGGTATTCGGCCACCTGATCACAAGAGTAGGTCAGCTCAGGCACTCTCAACTATTGCCAGAAGTCTATAGTGGAGGTATCTTTGTGGATTTCTGGGGACCTCTAGCACTCTGCTTCTTCCTATTCCCATGGGGTCTTAATTTACCATAGTATCTCTTTCCTTGTTCTCACACTTTGTTCCTGATCCAGCTGGGACCTCGGGCTTCCCTAAGCTCTCTTTCCCCCGACCTTTGCCCTCCATTATCCCCCTCACCCCCGATGGGTGTGCTCATGTAAATCTCATCCATTGCTCTGTTGGTGGGTGATCCCTGTGTCTTTCTTAGGGTCCTCTTTACTAAGTAGCCTCCCAGGAGTTGTGAGTTGCAGTCTAGTTATCCTTTGCTTTACATATATTATCCACTTATAAGTGAGTACATACCATGTTTGTGTTTCTGAGTCTGGGTTACCTCACTCAGGATGAGTTTTTCTAGTTCCATCCATTTGCCTGCAAACCTCATGATGTCATTGTTTTTCTCTGCTGAGTAGTACTCCACATTTTATTTATCCATTCTTCTGTTGAAGGGCATCTAGGTTGTTTCCAAGTTCTAGCTATTACAAATAATGCTGCTATGAACATAGTTGAGCATGTGTCCATATGGTATGATGGAGCATTCCTTGGGTATATGCCCAAGAGTAGTATAGCTGTGTTTTGAGGGAGGTGATTCCCAGTTTTCTAAGAAAGTGCCATATTGATTTCCAAAGTGGCTGTACCAGTTTGCATTTCTACCAATAGTGTGGAGTGTTCCCCTTGCTCCACATCCTCTCTAACATAATCTATCTTCAGTGTTTTTGATCTTAGCCATTTTGACGGGTGTAAGATGGTATCTCAGAGTCATTTCGATTTGCATTTCCCTGATGACTAAGGATGTTGAGCAACTCCTTAAATGTCTTTCAGCCATTTGAGTTTCCTCTGTTGAGAATTCTGTTTAGCTTTCTAGCGCATTTTTAAATTGGGCTGTTGGGTATTTTGATGTCTAGTTTCTTGAGTTCTATATATATTCTGGAGATCAGTCCTCTGTCAGATGTGGGGTTGGTGAAGATCCTTTCCCATTCTCTAGGTTTTCATTTTATCTTATTGACTGTGTCCTTTGCCCTATAGAAGCTTCTCATTTTCAAAAGGTCCCATTTATTAATTGTTGCTCTCAGTGTCTGTGCTACTAAAGTTATATTTAGGAAGTGATCTCTGGTGCCAATGCATTCAAGACTATTTCCTACTTTCTCTTCTATCAGGTTCAGAGTAACTGGATTTATGTTGAGGTCTTTGATCCACTTGGACTTAAGTTTTGTGCACAGTGACAGGTATGGATCTATTTGCAATCTTCTTCATATTGACATCCAGTTATGCCAGCACCATTTGTTGAAGATGCTTTCTTTTTTCCATTGTACAGTTTTGGATTGTTTGTCAAAAATCATATGTTCATAGGTGTGCGGATTAATGTCAGGGTCTTCAGTTCGATTTATTGGTCCACGTGTCAGTTTTTATGCCAGTACCAAGCTGTTTTTATTACTGTAGCTCTACAGCAGAGCTTGAAGTCAGGGATCATGATGCTTCCAGAGGTTGTTTTCCTATACAAGATTCTTTTGGCTACCCTTGATTTTTTGTTTTTCCATATGAATTTGAGTATTGTTCTTTCCAGGTCTGTAAAAAAAAAAATTGTATTGGTATTTTGATGGGGATTGCATTGAATCTGTAGATTGCTTTTGGTAAGATTGCCATTTTTCCTATGTTAATCCTGCCTATCTATGAGCATGGGAGATCTTTCCATTTTCTGACATCTTCTTCAATTTCTTTTTTCAGGGACTTAAAGTTCTTCTCATATAGGTCCTTCACTTGCTTGGTTAGTGTTACCCCAAGGTATTTTATATCATTTGTGACTATTGTAAAGGGTGATGTTTCTCTGATTTCCTTCTCAGCCTGTTTGTCAATTGTATATAAAAGGGCTACTGTTTTTTTTGTTTTTTTTTTTTGAGTTGATCTTGTATCCTGCTATATTGCTGAAGGTGTTTATAAGTTGTATCAGTTCCTTGGTCGAATTTTTGCGGTCACTTATGTATACTATCATGTCATCTGCAATTAGGGAAAGTTTGACTTCTTTCTTTCCAATTTGTATCCCCTTCATCTCCTTATGTTGTCTTATTGCTCTACCTAGAACTTCAAGTACTATATTGAATAAATATGGGAAAAGTGGACAGCCTTGCCTCGTTCCTGATTTTAGTGGAATTGCTTTGAGTTCCTCTCCATTTACTTTGATGTTCACTGTTGGCTTGCTGTAAATTGCCTTTATTATGTTTAGGTATGTTCCCTGTATTCATGATCTCTCCAAGACCTTTATTGTGAAGGGGTTTTGGATTTTGTCAAAGACCTTTTCAGCATCTAGTGAGATGATCATGTGGATTTTTTTCTTTCAGTTTGTTTATATGATGTATTACATTGACAGACTTTTGTATGTTAAACCAACCTTGCATCTCTGGAATGAAGCCTATGTAATCATGGTGGATAAATGTTTTGATGTGTTCTTGGAGTCTGGTTGCCAATATTTTATTATTTCTGCATCAATATTCATGAGGGAGATTGATCTGTACTTCTCTTTCTTTCTTGCATCTTTGTTTGGCTTGGGAATCAAGGTAATTGTAGTCTCATAGAAGGAGTTTGAGAACATTCTTTCTGTTTCTATTGTGGGGAACAATTTAAAGGGTATTGGTATTATCTCTTCTTTTTAAGATTTGGTAGAATTCTGCATTGAAACCATCTAGCCCTGGGATTTTTTTTTTTTTTTGATTGGGAGACTTTTAATGACTATTTCTATTTCCTTGGGGGTTATTAGTCTATTTAAATAGTTCACTTTGAAGAAGTAAAAAAACAAAAAATGCCTTGTTGGGGATTATAAATTGCTCCTAAAAAGATACAAGGAGGAGATTCTATTAATTATTTAGTACATAAAATAGGTCTACAAAAATTTAGATCACAAAAGGTACAAATTAAGAGAGATCAATTACAGACTCTTAATGACTTTCAAAGACTATTCAGAGACATATCCCATCTACGAACTACTGTGGGGGTAAAAATAATGAACTGAGTAATTTGTTCAAAACCTTAGAAGGTGACAAGGACTTAAATAGTGGAATTCTGGTTTATCTGATATATGGACTACTCTCACCAAAATGTGAGTTCGAACTGTAGGCCTTGTGTACATCCTACTTCACAAACGAATCTATCAGATATGCTAAGACTATAGGTTGAAGATGATACCCCAACATTGTGGAGAAACCTTGTGTGACTATTCAGGCAGCTGGCTGTTTCTGTCAACTCACATATTTTTGGAAGCTGCTTGCTTGTATTTCCTGTTTTACTAGGTAATGTTATTTCCTTCTTGGGTCGCTGAGGGAGTTGAAGATTAGAGAGTTATAGTTACTTAAAGATTAGATAGTTATAGTTTTACTTAGTTGAAGATTAGATAGTTAAGTTTTCCTTGTTAAGAATTTCAGAAAAGGGCCGGGCGTTGGTGGCGCACGCCTTTAATCCCAGCACTCGGGAGGCAGAGCAAGGCGGATCTCTGTGAGTTCGAGGCCAGCCTGGGCTACCAAGTGAGCTCCAGGAAAGGCGCAAAGCTACACAGAGAAACCCTGTCTCGAAAAACCAAAAAAAAAAAAAAAAAAAAAAAAGAATTTCAGAAAAGAAACTCAGTAAAGAGGTGTAAAGTGCATAAATTTGAAAGACATTATAAGATAGTTCTCTGTTAGCAATACAAGTTAGTATAGAAAGTGATTTAGGTACATTTTGGACTTACCAAAATAGGGTAGATAATGGAATATTTTTTCTGAGTTTGTAAAATGCAAATGGACTAGACTTTGTTGATGTATTTACTGCTTGTATATATTGTATATAATTATTGTACTTGTATACAGTTTTTCTTATATTAATTATAATTTTTTATTGTTTTTATTTTCATTTAAAAAAGGGGGAAATGTGGAGATATTTTATTTGTGCTGAAATGTGATCTTTTATTTTTATGATAACAAATAAAGTTTTCCTGGAGATCAGAGGTCATAGCAGACTAGAAACAGAAGTCAGGCAGTGGTGGCACACACCCTTAATCTGATCACATGACAGGCAGAGTCTATGTGTGGTCAAGGACACAGCCAAGCATGGTGACACATGCCTTTATTCCCAGTACCAACCATAGAAACCTGGAGGTCTGTATAGACAGGCAGTGATGAGGAAGTGATATGGCTGGGCTTAGAGCCAATGAGAAGGCAGAACAGGAAGACAATAAAGATGCAGGTTAGACAGGAAGAAGTTCTCTTGGGAAGCTATGGCTCAGTGGTAAGCTAAGGTTTGTTGGTGGCTATTGCTTTGATCTCTATGGCTTATACCTCTGTATTTGGCTCTGTGTTTTTTTACTTAATAAGACTGTTTAGAAATTTGTCTATACAGGGAAACTGCATGGAACCGCCCTAGGCCTTATGCACATATGTTACAGTTGTATAGTTTAGTCTTCTTGTGAGACTTCTAGCAGTGGGAGCAGGAGGTTTCACTGGTGCTATTTCCTGCTTTGGGGACCCTTTCCTCATACTGGATTGCCTTACCCAGCATTGATAGGAAAGAGGGTGCCTAGTCTTACTGCAACTTGATAAGCTATGGCTGGCTGATATACATGGGAAGCCTGCCTATTTCTGAAGTGAAAGGAGGAGTGGATAGTGCCAGGGGTTGGGGAGGTTTGGGGGAGGATCTGGGAGGAGAAGAGGGAGGGAGGAGAAACTAAGATCAGGCTGGAAAAAAATTAAGTAATTAATTAATGAATAAAAATGATAAATCAAGAAATCGTTTTTGAGTGTCTTAAATTTAGGATGTCAACTATTTTCAAAGAAAGACTGATGAATTAACATTAGGTCCTGATATTCATTTTTGGCCCAGAGAGGCAAGCCTGAAACAGAGTTGTAAATTTGGAGAGCATCAGTGTATTGGTAACTTTTGTGTGTGAATCTGCTTCTGAGAACTTCCTCTCCACTCAGCTCCTGCCAGGAAACTGTTCTTTACCCCCCTCACTGTGTCCACCGTTCTTCATTTCATGATCCATTTCAGACATACTTTCCTTTTGGTCCAATACATGACACCAGGGCTTTGTTGACCATTCCCTGGTCACCTTTGAAGGTGTTTTTATGAACCAAGACAGTTATCTACCTTCTAAATTTGCTCATGGTTGTCATGATAATGCACTTGGATACCTGACAAGGGGCTAGCAAGTATTCACCTTCACCTTGGGATGGTTTGAGAATTTGCTTCTCAGAGTGAAGCTGGAAGCTATTATTGACTGCGATGTACTGAAGAAATTGTGAGGTTAGACTATTATTAGATCTATAACCTCAATGATGTTAAAATTAATCAGTCTGGAAAGAAAAAATGACCAAAACCTATGAGGAATTTGTGATTTGTTAATTTTACTGTGACAAAATAGCCTGACAGAAGAACGTGAAAAGGAGGAACGCTGATTTTTGATCCATGGTTTTGGAAGGCTCAGTCCATCATGGAAGAGAAGCTATGAAGGGGCCTGTCAGATCAGATCATTGTAGAACAGGAAGCAGAGAAAAGGGGATGCTGATCTTTCCCTTTTTCTCCCTCCGGGATCCCACCCTATCAGATGGTGGTACCCACATTCATGTAGGTCTTTATCCCTGTTAATCATTTCTGGAATCATGCTCATAGACATATAAGGATGTGTGTATAGATCTTGTAGGGGCTTCTTCATCTAGTGAGGTCAGCAGTGAGGCTTTGTTGTAGGCTGAATTATGTCCTCTCATATTTGTGTATTGGAGCTCTAATTCTAATGTCAGTATACAACTGTATTTGAGAAAAGTACATTTAATGAAGTAATAATGTTAAAATAAGGCCATTAGAGTCATCTCGAACAGCAACCCACCTGGGCCTTCATAAAAACAAGAAAACCATTATTGTGACATATCAAAAGATGAGCTGACATTTAGGCATATCCTGGCAGAGATAAGCTTGTAAATCCACAGCAAGAAGGTGCTATGTGCAAGGCAATAAGATAGGCTTTGAGCAAATTATCTGGTCATATTTTCAATCTTGGATTTCCAAGCTCCATAATGGTAAGAAAGAAATGTATATTCATTAAGATAATACAGCCCATGGTGTTTTGGATTAGCAGGACTCATTCATCATAAGAAAATTAGTTCTTAACATCTCTGTATTCATGAAACACTTTCCAAAGTTGAAATGTTTGGTAGTCATCTTCAAAAATGCTAAAAATGAATTAACAGTTATTTTTTAAAAATCAAAAGTCTTAAAAAAAACTTCTATGCTGTTACATTATCCATTTTGTACTCTGACGTACTTCTTTTATTTGAACTCATGACAACTTTAACTTCACCCCAATTCAGATATAGCCAGAGATTGGCTTATTCATCTTAAAACTTATAACCAGTTTTATCCTACTCAGAACTCTATCACAGGATCCCCACAACATTCACTCTTCTGGACAAAACACACACACACACACACACACACACACACACACACACACACACATTGAGAAAAATGTAGAGGCTTATCTGTGAAGGCTTTAGGAATTGTCAGGTTTCAGTACACTATTTGTAAGCTGCTACTGTTGATGGATGAAATAAAATTAGTGTGCTCCATAAAGAAGCTGTGGTTGAAATCCTCCTTTAAAGAGATTACTAGAATCCTTTGAATAGAATAATAAGTTCTTTTTTATTTGTTTGTTTGTTTGTTTTGTTTTGTTTTGTTTTGTTTTGTTTTTCGAGGCAGGGTTTCTCTGTGTAGCTTTGGAGCCTGTCCTGGAACTCACTCTGTAGCCCAGGCTGGCCTCGAACTCACCTGCTTCTGCCTCCCGAGTGCTGGGATTAAAGGTGTGTACCACCACTGCCTGGCAAAAGTTGTCTTTTTTATTGTAGTAAATTTATTTATATAATATCATCTGTGATGGCTAGTGTCTACTATCAACTTAACAAAATCTAGAATTGCCTGGTGATGGACCTCTGAGCGTATCTGTGGGGCATTATCATGATTATATTAATTAAGGTAGTAATGTGCAAAAGCTGTGGGTGTTATTATTCCCTAGGCAGAGGGCTTCTTGACTACACAAAAATGGAGAAAGTGAGCTGAGCTAGTAAGCCTGCATGAGTTCATTGCTCTCTGTTCCTATGAGTGTGTGCTCCCTCAAGTTTCTGCCATCAAAACACAGCCCGGGTTTAGTTGGTGGTACCTGTTTGTTATCCTAGCAAAGATTATAAATTCAAGCCAACCTGATCCTCATGGTAAGATCTTGTCCACCACTGGACCACTGAGTGGGTGTCCTCCTTGGTGTCTGATAGTCAGCTCCTCTGATAATGGCCTACAGATTTTACAATTTGCTTAGAAACTTCTTCCTTGTGTTATCTAACTAAAATGCTAGGGTTTTTTTTTCTTGTAATTTTCTATTTCTAGAGTGTCTAGTCTTTTTGTTAGGTAGGCAGGGCAGTAGGCAGCTAGATATTAGAACTTGTGGAGCTTTAAATGAGAAATACCCCTGATAGGCTCATTTATTTAAACACTTTCTTCCAGTTTGGGGAATTATTTAGGAAGGTCATTGAAACTTTAAGAGACAGAGCCTTAGTAGAGGAAGGTGTGTCACTGGGGGTAGGCTTTGAGATTTCATAACATTACCCCACTTCCAGTTCACTCTCTGCTTTTCTGTGAGTGGTTAAAGTTGTGATCTTCAGCTTTCTGTTCTGGCTGCCTGTTGCCATGCCTCCCCCACCATTATGGACTCACCATCTGGAACTACATCTCAAATAAACTCTTTCTTCCAGAAGTCATTTTTGGTCATGTCTTTTATCACAACAACAAAAAGTAGCTAATAGAGTAAGCTTGTATTAAGTATAGATCATTCCCTCCCTTATGCTGAGAAGCTCATAAAATTAAGTGTTGGTATTTCAGGACTCTGTCAGTTAGAAGAGTGGGAGTTTTGGGGGCTTTTTTTTTGAGACAGGGTTTCTCTGTGTAGCTTTGCATATTTCCTGGATCTCGCTCTGTAGACCAGGCTGGCCTCGAACTCACAAAGATCCACCTGCCTCTGCTTCTCGAGTGCTGGGATTAAAGGCATGCATCACCACCTAGAAACCCCATCCAATGACTGAGAGATCTGGATACAGAGAAAGAGGAAGGTTTATATGAGCGAAAATTGTTGAGACCAAGGTTGGATAAAGCACAGGGAAAAATAGCCAAACGAATGGAAACACATGAACTATGAACCAATGGCTGAGGGGCCCCCAACTAGATCAGGCCCTCTGAATAGGTGAGACAGTTGATTGGCTTGATATGTTTGGGAGGCATCCAGGCAGTGGGACTGGGTCCTGTGCTCATTGCATGAGTTAGCTGTTTGAAATCTAGGGCTTATACAGGGTCGCTTGGGTCGGCCTGGGAGGAGAGGACTGGACCTGCCTGGACTGAGTCTACCAGGTTGATCTCAGTCCTCAAGGGAGGCTTTGCCCTGGAGGAGGTGGGAAAGGAGGGTGGGCTGGGCCAAAGGGGAGAGGGGCGGGAGGGGGGAGAACAAGGGAATCCGTCGCTGATATGTAGAACTGAATTGTATTGTAAAATAAAATAAAAATAATAAAATAAAATAAAAAAGAAGAGTGAGAGTTATATCTGGTTCTGGGAGATGTGATGTCCTGAACTACTATGAAGGTCATCAATAGTTAACTATCTAAACTTGTTTTGAGTAGCCTTAAACCTTGTAAGATTATTATCTGGCAGGACGCTTTGTGGTAAAGAACATGGATGTACCTCTGGCCCTGCCCATAAAAGTCTAATTGTCAGTCACATGGACAGGGAAATGCCCTAGAGAAAAGCTGCTTGTACCAGAGGCTTTTGTCTTATTCGGAGCTCATTCTTATACATAGTACAAAATTTAATATGTTTTTATGATCTGTATTCAACCACTTTTTAGATTTTTACAATCAATTAATTGGGTACATATTACAATTGAATACTATTTTTAAATGTGTAGCAGATTACATTGTCTTGATTTTTCATGTACTTGAACAAATATATGCATTATTTCAAATAGTACCAGCTATAATGTATCATGAGGATGCCTTAGAAAAATAGGATCTACAAAATTTTAATTTATCAATGTCATTTTCTGCTACTGGTTACATGTTTCTTGTAAGGTTGTGGACAAAGTCAGAGAGAAGCATGACAAAGAGGCCCGGCAATCACTGGAGCTCATCATACCTAAAATGGAGACATCAAAGCTCAGACATATGTAAAGATTTCAGTATGTTGCTGCATGATATTCCTTTTAAAATAATCACTAACCAATAAGCTCATTCTTTTCATCCCAGCAATTTCATAAATGAAAACAACTTTGCTGGTAGTCTATAGACATGTCAGAGCAACAGCAAATGGCAATTAATTTTCAAGGTGTCTGTCCACCTGAAGTTCAACTCTCTAGTGAGATTGTCTAACTCAAACAAGGCATGTGATAATACAGACTACAGAATGTATTTTGCTTCTGTTGTGTACCTGAATGATTGTTGTTATTAGGTATATGGTGTGGGGAGTCTCCCATTGCCTACATTTTAATGTGTTCATTACATGAATATAGTCCATCTACTGGGCAAATTTATATCTGTGGATTGTCAGGAAGACGATTTCTCCTTAAGCTATATAATTTTGATGAATAAAAAATATGTTTCATAACTAGGCCTATTGTTCCATGAGGACTGTGAGACACTTAGGGCCTGTTTTATATCACAGCTCAGGCTGACATAGGAAAATAGTTGTATTTCCAGCTCTAAGACAGCTTTTATACCGTTAGCTGATTTAAAGCTTCAAAGTAACTTCAGATTAGACTAGGTTCCTTGAAATGGGTTTTAAGATAAACTGTTCCCAGGAAAAACAGTCTAGTTCACAAGGACATATAGGCAGCTGCAGTCCAGTTCACAAAGACATATAGCCAGATCTCTGGTTTATTGAACCAATGTTATAGGTACAAAGCAACCTAATTGATATGCCAGTCCCTCTTGCTAAGTCTGTCTGATAACATAGGCCAGTGATTAACTCTCTGCACAAATTCCTAATCTCAGTTTTATGATACAGGTATATACCTGAAAACTCAAAGTTTAGCCAACTAACTGTTTTATGTTGAATCCTAAAATTGCATGGGTGAAAAAGATCTACAAGTTCCCCTTTTTCTGGCCTAAAGTTACACACAGAATAATATATATATATATTTCAAGATTTAAAGTGCTTTTATTGTCACTGTGCAAGTCGGCTTATATTAGGAAAATTAAGGTAAACCTGAGTTCCATCCAAAGCATTTAAGACACAATTCTCTGTAAACACTTGCAGTTTAAGAGAGCCTTGCATTTATGACTAATCACAAAATGTTAGTTTTAAATGTTATTACACTTAGAAATATAGGCTATATGTCCTTATTTTTTCTTAGCTTCATCAATAGTTTAGTTTTATAAAGCTGTCTCTCGAAATAAATAACAATGACTGATTCTTTCTTTGAATCTACAGTTGTGAGATTACAGCCCACCAATTAGAAAGCTAAGATTTATTATGTGCATGTTGTTAGAAAGATTTTGTTTCTCATCAAATGAAATGTGACCTTAAATGTAACTCCTATATTCAACATGAAAGTTTCTGTTGGATATATATACAGCTGTGTAGAACAAAGAAAGAGAAGAAAGCATGAGAGAATAAAGAAAAGAAAGTAGGCGTGAATGTGTATTTTTCCTAACCCCACAGATAGAAAAAGTCTTAGTTTCCATGCAGTGGATTCCTTACAAGCCCTGTGAGCGGCCTTGGAGCTGGTTCTCTAAGACTGCAATGACTTTTTTTTTTTTTTACTTTCTTTTCATTGATTCTTTGTGTCTTTCACATGATGCATTTTGATTCCATTCATTTCCTTTGTGTCTTCCCTCTGTGCTTGCAAACTGCCTCCAAATAAAATAAAATTTAAGAGAACAAAAAAGGAAATGTTTCATCATGGAAGCTGAGTCAGGCAGTAAAGCAAAAACAACTTTATATTCAATTATGTAAAATACTAGATTTTTGGAAACAACAGGAGAAAGCCCAAAGCCAAGATAGTAGTTTCAAATCGTAACACTCCCTCAAAGTACTCTGTCAAGCTCCCAGGTGGATCTTTTTGAAGTAACAGAAGCTGAATACTTACTATGCCTTGTAATGGAAATAATCCACAATTCCTTGCCACTTGGTATTTGGTGACTAAGCCGTATTCTTCTACTGCAAAACTCAAGTACATTCATTTGCTTGTCAAACACAAAGGATCAAGCTACAGCTCTGTAGTATGGTTATTTGGAACAGCTTTCTCCAAGGACTCTGGAAGCCTATCTCAACTTCTTCCATATGGGGTGGGGAGTGTACAGTGCATGTGTCTGAAAACCTGTTTCCTAGTTATTGCCATTCAGTACATTTGAAACATGGAAAAGACATTTTACCCTATGAATTGGTGCCTTTATAGATGATATAGTGGTGAAAATACTATTATATAAGACTCAAGCACATGAGGGACATGTGTATGGCCCAGTATGATGATCCTGGAGTGGTTTGTGAGAGGAAGGAGAAAAGAGGCCACATCAGAGGCAAAGTTTCAATGTACAAAGACACAGAAAACTCACAGTATGGTGTGCCAAAGGTTGTATTCTTCAGGTTATTCAGAGGTACTTTACTAACTTGAATAGTTTTCTTTTATGTCTAATTGTTAGTTTATCTTTTGATTTATTTATTCTAATTCAAAAAATAGCATCTTGGGGGATAAGGTCATACCATATTTCAATTATTTGTCAGCTCTTCAAAAGCCACCATCCTATTACACTGCAACCTAGGACATCAGCCATGAAAGAGCAAAAAATTTTAAAGAACATAGTAAAAAAGTAAAAATAATAATAGCAACACAAAATTCCTAAGCAACTTAATTTATAGCATATATTTTTATGGAAGAAGTCTAAATTTATATCTTTCAATCTAGAATTGCATTGTAAGATACATAGTTGGTTTTACAAGCTGGAGGGAAACAGACCCATCTAGGATTTCTCAAGGATATACAATTATTTATATCAAAGTACACAGAAATTATGCATAATCTACATATATTCTCCATGCAATTTAAATGAACTCTAGAATATAAGAGCTAATACAATGAAAATGTCACATAAATATATTGTTCAGGGAATAATGACAACAAAATGTCTGCATATGTTTAACTAATAATGACTGCTTCAAAGTGAGATGAGTCCAAAGCAGTGGTTCAGTGAGTAAATATGCTTACTGTGCAAGTCTGGCCACCGGAGTTCAGTTCCTGGCACCCACTAAAGGCTGGATGTGAAGGCATACATCCACATTACCAGTAATCCTATGGAAAGACGGGCAATAAATATAGCATAACTGACTAAAAGCTTTTAGCCTGGAGTTTAGAGAGCAGCAGAAATAAGAGAGGAGATCCTGTTTTGTATCTGAAGGTTTTCCTGTGCCAGCCTGGCTCCCACGGCCTCACGGTCCTGCAGCTGCTCAGAACCAAATGAACACACAGAGGCTTATATTAATTAAAACTGCTTGGCCATTAGCTCAGTCTAACTACTGACTAGTTCTTACCCTTAAACTCAACCCATTTTTGTTAATCCATATGTTGCCATGTGTTCTGTAGCTTTACCTGTGAGCCGTTACATGCTGATCCCTGCATGGCAGGCTGGCATGTCCTGACTCAGTCTTCCTCTTCCAGAATTCTCCTCTATGCTTGCTCCACCTATACTTCCTGCCTGGCTACTGGCCAATCAGCATTTTATTTATCAATCAATCAAAGCAACACATATTCATAGCATTCAGAAAGATATCCACAGCACTGCTTCAATAATGTGAAGGGAAAACCAACTTCTAAATGTTCTAAATGTAATAATAGATGGATTTAAATCAGAGAAAGAACAAAAACCAAATGAGGTAAGCTCAAAGTATAAAACCCACCAGTTCTCACCAAGCATGAAAAATATGGAGACATTTTCATTTATCATATCATTTATTACCAGTAGATTGAGACTATTCTAACATTTATACTGAATAAACTGTTGTTGGGATTGACTTCACCTGTTTCCTTTACTTGTCAGAACAATTACAATGGAGTACACCACTTATGTATTTTCTGTACAGTGCATTGCTCTATACCTTTCTAGGTGGAAGAGGAACAGAGATATTTTAGCGTAGCTGGTGTCTTCTCCAATCCTGCCCAACCCCACGGACCCCACAACTGCTTATAAAATAATCACTCAGAAGCTTATATTAATTAAACTCCTCAGCCATTAGCTCAGGCCTACCACTCTCTAGCTCTTACACTTAAACTCAGACCATTTCTGTTAATCTATATGTTGCCACATGTTCCATGGCTTTACTGATGACTTTACATGTTGCTCTCTAGATAGCAGGCTGGTGTCTCCTTTCCTCAACCTTCCAGTTCCCACTTTCTCCTCTTTCTTTGTGCCGCCTATACTTCCTGTCTAGCTACTGGCCAATCAGTGTTTTACTTATCAATCAATCATCCACAGCATTTTAGAACCCTCACTGCCCTTTCAAGTCTTTTCTGAAGACTGATAGAAACTACCTGGAATCTGAGGCTGTCATTATAGTTATAATTCCTGGAGCAAATGCAGAATATGGTTACATACATAAGAATAATTTTTGCTGTTTCTGCTCTAAAGAAATAGACACCCTGAGGTGAGCTTTGTGGTTTTTCTGGGCTCTAGTTGCTTCCAGCATGCTTTGTCTAGATGGTATGGGTGACTCCAACAGCAGCATGTGTAGATGGATGCAGAAGAATGCCAGCCTGCATGTCAGACATAAGAAGAAGCAGCAAAGCTGGTGCTACTGTCATGGAGAACAGGAAGGAAAGTATTTGCCTTCTCACTTCCTGTGTCTTTCACTTCTTATAGATTTCTGAAAGATGAGTCTCATGTACAGGTGCAGAGGGTACTTCATGTGACAGGGATGGGATTTGCTCCTCTCCAAATAAGATACATAGCACCATAGACTTGTTTTTTTTTTTTCAATAGTGTTAATGTAAGGTTTTTTCTTTTCAAACAATTTCATGCTAGATGTTGGTGGCACATGCCCTTAATTCCAGCACTCAGGAGGTAGAGGCAGGCAAATCTCTGTGAGTTTGAGGCCAGCCTGGTGTACAGAGTGAGTACCAAAACAGCCAGGACTGTTTCACAGAGAAACATTGTTTCAAAACCACCACCACCACCACCCCCCAAAACCAATTTTGTTGCTAACTTTCAGCATTAAATATATTATATGATATGTGAGGATAATGTGCTTCATACCTCAAAAAGCCAGAAGAAAGGGTTTAAATATTGCTCACCCTAAAGAAACAATAAAATATCATGTGGTACCTCATAAATATGTACTGCTTTTATACTTTTAAAAAATAGCAGTTGAAAACCCAAGTTTGGATAAATATATAGAATGGGGAATATAACAAAGGTCTTATGTGTGATGGACGAGCATGTGTCCTATGAACTTTTATTAAATGGTGTGTGAATTATAAAATAATTTCTAACGGAGGAGATCTAAAGGAGGGTGGAAAGCAGGCTTCAAAGATGCCTAATCCAATCAATTTCAGATTTTGTGAAGATGCAAGAGAATGCCACCAAAATTCCAGCACTGGTCTTTTGCTCTTCAGACAAGGAACCCCAAAGAGGTAACAGACTGATAAGCTGGAACTGCCTTTCTGCACAAGTTTCTTCCACTTTGTCCAACATGCTAAAATGAAAAGACTAGTTCAAGTTTCTAGGATACCAAAGAGAATGCTCTGATCACATCACAATCACGATGTGAGTATAGCAATACCAAGCAGATTATATTCTGGTCATTTGTGTAGGCAGTAAGGAAAATAAGCAAGGAAAAGAGAGAGCCCTCTCCTTTGAAAGTTTACAGTCCTGCAGGTAATCCCTTTATCCATAAGTGCTGAGCTGGTAAGATGATGGTGGAGCCGACAACAAGCATTAATCTGCAGAGCTAACTGCCAATTTCACCACATCTTCCTGAAACAAATGCCCATTGTGAGTTTAAAGCCTTCACAGGCTGGAAGACGTAAGGGCAGACACAGCTAATGGCAGGTACCTCGTAATTAATGATTGACACAAGACCCTCAGCCAAAGAGTGAGGATTCAAAGCTGTATAGGGAAGAGAGCTACTGCCTCATAATAATAATTCAGGCCCAAAGTCTTCACAGCTGGCATGTCAATTTGCCATTGGTGGTCTCTTAAGCTGTTAAGTATGTCACATTTTCTAGTGACAAACACAGAGGGTTTAATGAGCTTAATGACAATTGCATTCACCAGGTTCTATGCCTATCACACAGGGGCAATTAGCGAATTGTCCATAAAGTGTTTGGAAATGAATGTACTAAGAGCCAAAATTTTGACATAGAGGTTTCAACTTGAAGGGCTGTCAGGAATATTTGATGTTAGTCTAATAGCACAAGTCATAAAATACTGTATATTTGTGCATTGTATGAATGTAGATAGATGTTCATCTTTCCCCCCACACACAAGTAATTTATTTCAGATTTTATTCATCTTCATCTAACTTTTGCCAGGCACTGCCATCTTTAAAATGTCACTATTAACAATGTCATTTCCTACAAAATATTTATTTTCTGGTGTTCAATTTTGGGATTCAAATTTTCTGACTTGTTTTGATTTTTTTAAAGGACATTTCTGTATAAATAGTAAAATCAGTACCATTGATATTACTTATGTATTTTTATTTACTTTTTGGGGGAGATAGAAGCATAGAGCCACAGAACAGTTAACCTATAAAGATGTCCTAGGAAGATATCCATCAATCAAATCTTTCCCATTGTGGAGAAGTTTGCTCTCGACCTGCTGCCTGTCTCCATGTTTCCTAGCTGCTACCAGATGGCAGCATTTAGGGAGTGGGCAGAGATTTATTTTTCACCCTGCCTGTTTTGCTTTCTTGTCTGTTTTTTTTTTTTGAGGGGGGGATAGTTTGTTTAGCTCTCACCCTGGGACTGGGACTGCCATAGTTAGTGCCCTTTGTGCATGGCTGTGCTCCAACCCAGTGAAGACATAATGCACAGTCTTCATCCCAACGTTCTCAACAGAAGAGGCCAAGGGGACAGTGTGGAATGAGCAGAGAAACAGCTCCTGACTGACGTGGCAGTTGACTTCAAACTGAGGTTCACAACTGCCAGGCATCTCCCCTGTGTTAGGCAGGTTTCTATTTCTGTGATAAACACCTTTAGCCAAAAACAGTTTGTGCAGAAAAGGGTTTATTTTATTTCAGAAATTACAATCCATCATTGAGGGAAGTAAAGACAGGAACTTGGAGGCAGAGACCAAGACAGAGAGAGGCCAGGGAGGAGTAATCCTTAATGGCTTGCTTTCTTATAAGCTCCAAGACCACCTGCCCAGGGAAGGCACTGCCTATAGTTGGCTAGGCCCTTCCACATCAATCATCAAGCAAGAAAATGTGCTGAGGCTTGCCTAGAGAACAATCTGATAGGGGTATTTTCTCAATTTAGGTTCCTTCTTCTCAGATTGACTCTAGCTTGTGACAAGTTGACAAAAAACTTACCAACACATCATCCAAGCCTAATTTTTCTATTTGTACTATGCTTGACTAAACATAGAGAGTGCCTTCCCTTCAAGGAGTAATTATGGTTTTCTCCCTGGCCATCCATTTCTAAATCTAGATACTATAATAACCAGACATCTTCATTAATGGCTGGTCCTATGTCCGAGAAGGAGTTTGCATGACCAATACCGCACAACCAGGAGCCATACTTCTGTTTTACAATGGGATTTTCTGACTCAAACAAGAATTCACCTCACATTACCCCAGAGCCACAGGAAAACACAGCCAGGAAATCTTCACATGGGGTTTTGTAAAATACCCACCAAGGGCACAGCATTAAGCCAGCTGTACCTGGAGACCACATCCTAGTGGTTTTGTGTAGCTCCAATGACATTCTAGTATGGAGGACATGGTCATCATTTCACTGCCTCCAAAATAGAATATGCCCACCTGGGAGCACGTGACATTGTAAAAAGCAGAGGGATAGCATAGAATCCTAATGAAGCTGCAGGGTTTTTGCCAGAGGCAGCCAGTGATTCAAAGCATACCATTTGAACACTCATAAAGGCAACTGATATATTAGGCACTTTGCAATGACTGCCCTGCCCTATCTTTTCCAGATAAGCTTTCTGTAAAGAAAAAAAAATGTACGATTGAAACAGTAGGCATTTTACTATAACCTGTGGGCCATAATTCAAATAACAAACCTTCATTTTAAGGAATACTTTAACTTGGCTGTTGACAATTAGTCTCTGAGAGTACAGCAAACAAAGGAAGTAGAAGGAGATTTGAGTCACATGGTCCACAGTCCCAGCTCACCTAGCAACTATGCTGAGAGCTCAATTTCTAGAATCCAGGGCTAAGCTTAGATCTGCTTTATTAGCTATGACAGACCTCATCTCACAGACTACCTGTTTCCACATCCATAGATAAGGGTTAGCTTAACTTGTGCTTGTTTTATGGGACCATTAAGAGGATAATGCTAACCAAGAGCTATGCCATTCCATGTAAACTAGCAAATGTCCCCCAATGTTACCTGCCACCAGTCTTTTCTGTGTCATGTCAGAAGGATTAAAGTGGTGTGTGTGTGTGTGTGTATGTGTGTGTGCGTGCATGCATGCATGCATGCGCGCGCGCGCACTATAGTTGGGCAAGAATGGCCAGAGGCCTAGGCATTACATGTCTTGTAAACAGATCAACAGATCATTGCATTACTGGGAATTGGTGAGGCCTATAAGAGGTGAAGCTAAAACGCAAATCTAATGAATCAATACATGTATGGCCTTTAGGAGGAACAGAAAGAAACCCCAGTCACTTCTGTTAGGTGTCTCAACAATGTTGCTATGTCAGTTGCTCCAACTAGCATATGTTGCCTCCTGGCCCCCAACAGGAGGTCTATAAACAGTAGTTCTACATAATCACAAACTATAACTTTAAAAATTGTGGGCCCAAACAAACCTTCTGCCCTATACACTGAAAATTTCATGTCTTTGTCCCACTGATGGAAAACTAATGCAGTCTTTATTGGTAAAGTGTGTTCTTTCATTTAATGAAGTCTTGGGTTCAACCCTTAGCAGTGAACACACAGATTTAGTGGTAGAGTTCACTCTAAATTCTAGCTATTCAGAGGTTAAGGTCAAAGGAGCTCTTGAGCCTTGAGGTTTAAAACCAGCCTGGACAAAATAGAAAGAAGCTCCCTCCAAAAATTAAAACAACAAAATTGGAAAAGAAAAAGTACATGGAGGTTCATTCACTATTGACACATATTCGCAATATTGACTGACTGCAAACAAGAGTCAATTTCTTAGGCACAGGATATAAGGAAAGATTATTCAACAATTTAATATGTCAAGAACTCTTTGGTGCACTTAAGTATTTAAGTGTGCAAGTGTCATTCACCTGTAACTGTGGCAGATACTTTTTGCCTGAATTCAGTGGTCATTTCAATATTAGTAAAATCAATATCCATCATCAGAGTATAATGTATAAATCCATTCTTGATGTTCATTTTCATTTGAAAAAAATCACACAAATACACATCTTCCATAGTCCTTGATTTTTTTCCAATAAAGCACTTGATCAATGTCAGAGGACTGTTTAACTTCATTTTGTGTTAAGCTAACTTTATTTGGTATATACAATATAGGACAATGACATTATAACTAAATGCAATAGGTTCACCTCTTTGTGAGTGCAGTCAAACCAAGCACTGCTGAAGGGCAAAAAATAATGGAGGAAGATGCATTCTTTGTAGCGAGGATAGCATGGGATTAATTTCATGGAGATTTTCCTCAGGGAGCCTGTACATATTCATATAGAGGTTGATTCATTTCTGAGCATGCCCAGTTAAGAAGTACATTCCTGAGCATGCTCAGTTGAGTGACAGGAATGTCCCAGTTATGTGAACTTTCCCTGGGGATTTGAACAAGCATCTATTCATAGGTAAGACAAAAACAGCAGACCAAAGATAATTTTTTCCAAGTCTAGGTTAGCAAATCATAGTTTCATTGGGATTATTTACAGGGTCAATGAGTGGAGGATTACTCATGAGCATGAGCAATATGAGTGCTAATACCAGTGGGAGAAGCTCTCCCAAACTGATGTCAATTTACATAGCCTAAGGAAGTGGGGGTGTATCTTGTGAGGCCCTCTTCTCTTCCTGACAGAACATTATGGAGTCCAATATTATGTGGGTATCATTCAGGTAATTATAGCTGCTGAGAACTCAAGAAATCATGTGCAGAGGAAATCACTCACCCCTTCCTCTGACTCTTCCTTTCTACTAGCTTTTACATAACATTCCTTGAGCAGTAGAAAGGGGGATATAGATATTCCATTTAGTTCTAAGCTTTCAACAGTTACATTCTCAGGAACTTAACTGGGTATGTTTATCCACAGTTACCACTGCCCATTGTAAAAAGAAGCTTCCATGACCAAGACTGATAAGAGTAAGTACCCATTGGTATAAATATTAATACTTAGAAGTTTCACAATTTGACAGGCACACTATATCCATTCAGTAAAACAACAGGGGTAACTTCTCCACTGTGGCTGTGATGTCTATCCCCAGCCATGGGCTTATAATTGGGGTGTCTGTACCAGATGAGAATTCCCTCCTATGGAGCTAGACTTAAATCCAGTCAGAAAAAAATGGTTGTTTGCATCCATAACAGTTGTGACACAATTGCAACCATGAAAATATCTTTTCTGTGATATTGAAACTGAAATATGCAGGGTTTGAGGTCAAATAGCAACACTGGTCACCATTCTCTTCCAGCAGGATGCCTCACACATTCTAGCACTAAGAAATCTAACCAACAGGGAGGAAGAGTCAATCTTAGCTTTCAAGGATGTCTACTTCTTTCAGGCAAATCAAGGAAAATACTCCCCATCTCAGAGACACATTCTCTTAACCAGACTGAAATAGATAGTCCTGGGCAAAAATGGGGTGAGGACCTATATTGTCCAATTGACTGGATTTAGAACCTTCTGTGGGAATATCTGTGGGGATGTTTCCAGAGAATTTTAACTAAGGAGGGAAGACCCACCCTCAATGAATGTGGGATCACCATTTCATGAGTTGGAGTCTTGGATTATATAAAAGACAAAGCAAGGAGGTATAAATGGAACAGCAGCATTCATCTCTCTGACACACCATGTCAAACCCCTACCATCATGTTTTTCCTGTTCTTAAACTACACGCCCAAATAAAATTTCTTTCTTAAAGTAGCCCTTGTCGGGTATTTTGTCAGGAGGTTCCTGACCATTTCAATAGTGACTGATGTTAAGGAAAGATAATTCTTCAGCACTTAGAGACTTGAAGTTAAAACATAACAAAGAGGTTCAATTGGTACTGTCCCTGGAGACTCAATGTGCCATGAGAGTTCTCTTCATATTTTTAGGGAGGAAAGGAGAACAATTTTCAAATAAAATGCCATTTGCAGCCCTCAAAAAATATTAGGACACATATGCCTTGTAGTCATTCCTCAAGGTCCCAACTGTATAAATGCAATTGATTTGACTGTAGGAACAGTCCTTATATCTGGTCATTAGTTTGGCAAAGAGCTATTTCAATGAGAAAGGACAAATGCAATCTTTGAAAGTGCTGCCTCACAGACCCTGGCCAAGACAACAAATCATAGAGAATATTGTGGCCGAAAAGGGAAGATGGAGATCAGTGTCTTCCTTCAGGATCACAAGGAAGAGGAAGTGGACACTACATGGGCTCAATGGTGGTCCACTAGAGATGTTTACATAAAAATCTTTTGACTTCATAAATGTGACCTTGTTTGAGAAAAGATCTTTCCAGAAAGAATGAAGGATCTTGACATGGACTTCATCAAACTTCTCTAGCCTAAGTGGACTTTGGACTCATGATCCCCTTGCTTCTGACTCTCTGGAGCTAGGATTACAGACCAGTCCTTTGAGTGTGAGGGCCCACAGATACTCCCTAGTGTGGCTTTACTGAAGGTCAGAAAGTTTGAGCTTACTTTACCCAGCAGGGCTGCATAATAGGATGATTTGGCCAAGGTGTGGTTAGTTACTAGGTGTTTTGAAGGGTCTACATGTGTTGGTACTTTATGCCTTGACCTTGAAAGGGGGCTGTCTTTTGACCCTCCCCTTGCTGCTGTATAAAAAGTCCATCATGAATAAACTCAAGGCTGCTGGGTATTAACCCAGGGCCCTCCAGAAGGTATCCTGTGTCTCTATCTTTCTCTCCATCTACATCTATATTTCTTCCTATTACTTCTCAATTCCTCACTCCTCATTTTAAGGGACCCATCTATAGGTCATGACTGAACCCCTACACTGGGCTTCAACATTTGAGCTCTTCTGGAATCATGTTCTAAGACTCAGCAGGTCAACAGCTACGGAGGGGAAGTAGAAAGTCAAGTACAATCACCCCCCAGACATCAAAATCTGCAGATACTCAAGCTCCCTGTAAAAGCATAGTATTTGCATATAACCTATGATTATTCTCCTGCAATACTTTAAATCACCTCTAGATTACCTAAGACAATGTGATATACATTAGTGTTGTTGAGGGAATAATCACAAGAAATGAGTTGGTGCACGTGCAGTATTGACGCAACTTTCTCCAAATCGTTTCTGTCTGCACTTGCTTTCACTTCCACAGATGATTATTTTGTATTCATGCCACAGAGAAACCATTGTTCTGAGACTACGGGACTCCTCACATCTGACAGTAGAGCTCAAGCAACTATCATGTTGTAAGTCCACAGTGGTTATTAACAAAGGAAGGGGAGATTCAGGTGGGAGAGAGACAACTTCAGGTTGTATTTCTTGTCTTCTCTTCTTCCATTCTTATGTATTTATCAAAATATGTTATTTTCAAGACATTCATTTTCAATCTGGCAAATATTAAGCTTTATAGTTTTTTTTCAATGGTTGTAGTGTGGAGAAGAGGTCAAGGATTGCAGCTCATGATGACAGCCCTCTCTCCCCACCTCCCAGTTGCCTTGTTTCCCTTCCCACTTTCCTTTTGTTTTTAGTCACTGAGGCCAGTTATTGCAGACTGTGATTCCTCTCCTACTTTTAGCATCTCACATCTTAGCTCCACTATACTACCTACTTGGTATTGCATGTTTTCTAAATTTTAATGTGTAAAATCAAATGCCAATTTCATCCTGAGGGTTCTATGAAGACATTCACCATGAAACTCCCAGAATAGTATCAGCATGTACTCAGCCCTTTGTCAAAACTAGATCTCATGATCCTTGTCCTTCATTACATAGATGCCTATAAGAGGGATCTCATCCTCAATCCCTTATACAGAATCATTGGAGACTCATAAAAGAAAAAGAAAAAGAAAACTGAAGCAGAAACTCCTGTCTTCCTCAGGAGTTGTTTTGAGTACTTGAGTTGAGCTAACTTACAATTTCTTCACCTGCTAAAAGTGAATGATTTCCTCAAAATTGTTACTACTTCTTCAGAAAATAGCTCCCTGCTCCATTAAGTAAAACAGTGTTTGGCTGGGTTAAATGAAGCTCAGCTCATTCAAGAGTCAAGTCCTCCTCATTTTCTGATAGGTGATTTTGAGATGACTTGGGACTCAGAGAAGCATGTCACAGGCCTCAGAGAAACACTTTCCTTGGATTAAGTATTCACCTTTCCTGGAGACCACAGGTACTTTACATTTAAGATAGAATTTCCCCTCTTAAATGAAGCATATGTTGTCAGTGATTAGAATTATATAAACTCAAGGCAGCTAAGGAGTCAGCGAGTAAGAAACTGATGAAATCATGCCAACTTAAGACATTGTGCAGGGCACAAGATTATATTCTTTTCTTCTATCTTGATAGACATCTTTGTCTCCAGTCTTGTTCCTTTATCCCAGGAGTCCTGGCTTCCAGCCTGAGAGCTACAGAGGTACATAACAAACTCAAATAAATTCATCAACTTTCTTCACAAATCAAATATTTGAGGTAAGGTCATATATATATATATATATATATATATATATATATATATATATGGATTCATTTAGCTTAATTCATTGGAGTCAAAATAACCTAACAGAGGCTATTGTGAGGACTCCATGACAGATGGCACATGGTGGAACACATGTAGAACAGGGGTCACATCTCAAATCAGGATGCAACAGGAGGAGTAGGAGCCAGGCAGGCTCTTTTCATAACTTTGTCAAGAAATCTACTAAGTGGCCAAATGAGAATTACTTCATCTCTGTCATAAGCATATGTCCAGTGACCAAAAGACATTTCACTCGGCCCAATTTCTTAAAAGTTCCAACATCTTCCAATATTTTCACCCAGGATCCCAAGCTCCCAACATATGACCTCTGGTGGTGAGGACACCAAACTAAATAGTGGAGATGAGTTCGTTGACTTTAACCCAGAGGCCAATTTAAGTGCTCACTAAATACTCAGAGTGTACTTACTGTCAAGATAAGGAGTCTATATACATGTGTCTGCCTGCTTTTCAATTTTCTGTGCTCTTAAGTCAAAACCTGAAATAATAGATACTTATTCTAGAGATGTCTGAGTTCTCGGTGGGCTGTAACAACCTCTAGATGCATTTCCAAATCCCAGTCCTGCAAAACAGGTCAACTAGTTGGTGGTTTGTGATAAAATAAATAAGGAGAATCTGAAGACAAGTTTTAGTTCCAAAAGTGTTGTATTTCCCATACAAGGGAGCTCAGGCAAAATTGCTGACTTCTGAGCTATCTGGAATAATAAGCTATTAAATGACAGTTGGCAGGATTTCCATGTGATCTCCTGTTTTTGAGCAGAGCCTCTGTCACTCACATGACTACATGAGTGAGTTGTTTGTTGCCTCAATACTCCAGAATTGCATTTGCTAGGCTGGCACATGGGAAGGATAAACCAAGGAAGTCTCTGTCTAAATCTCAGAACGGCTGGACTTAGAACAAAGAGATGAAGGTACTATAAAAAAAAATTGTCCTTGTTTCAGACTTTTCTAAGACTTCAAAGACAGCATTTGTCTTAAAAAATAAATAGGATTAAGCCTAATATTGTCAGATTCAATTTTGACAGAGAAATTCTAAGATTTCTCAAAGTTTTCCATTGTGCTACCTATTCTTTATCACTGTATGCATCAAATATTCAGTTTTTGAAGTGAGCATTCTCAGCCTCTTTTTATTTATTTTGTAAACAAGGAGACACAGTCATCACTAAGTTAAATTATTTCTCTTGATATACTTAACTATCAAGTATTTATGTATCAAGTAAAATATGGCCAGAAAATAATATTTGAACTCCAATCAGTAACTCAATTCTGATTCTAACCCTAAATTGAAACAAAACCATAATCCTAACCTCAACTCAAATCCCAACTCTAAGTTTGAATCTAAATCTAAAAAGAGTACTAACGCTGTCTTTAACCAAGATCCATTATCTCTAGGAACCACTCTGACCCATCATGATATAATGAATGATTCAGTTAAAATATCCACTATAAAAAACAACTACAACAACAATGAACTATTTAGTTAAAATGTCCACTACAAAAAGATGCCTAGAGATTACTGCCTAGTTAAAAATATATACCTAATTTCATTAGATAGATTGATGGGATAGTGAGCAATCACCTACACTGGCTTTGGGCTACTGCATTGTGGGATATGTAAAAGATTTACACCCATGTACCACAGAGCTATCAAATAGAAAAATGCTCTGGTGTCACTAGAAACCAATGTATTTGTAAGCATAACAGAAATAGGGTTTTCATCTTGAAAGCTACATTAGCAATCTTAAAGGAATATTTTCTTCTTTATGAAACTTCATCCTACTTCAAAGATGCTAGTAAACAGAAATTGTGCTTTACCATTGAAGGAAAGTGCTGTCAAAGTATTAAATTAGTTATAGAGCAATCTGGCTATTGGGAGCACAAATATCAGTCTAGTGTGCCCTGAAAATCAGAAAGGTACAAAGGAGAATAGAAAACATAAGAACACCAATGGATTTGTTATGGATGGAAAGCTCATTTAGAAAATGATAGATTATTCACCTCTGTGAACCAAACACCAGCAGTAAGGAATGATAGAAATTAAATTTCACATTGAGGTTCACAAAGACATTAATAGTGAAAATCAAGTCAGGTCCACAAATAAACCAGGTAAATCAATAACAGAGACAGCAGAATGCATGGTTATAATATGGCCCATCCCCAGGATTTTGTTGTAATAAGACACAGAATTGTCCTTAGGCTGCACAGAGATGTCTAACACCTACTAATTAGTCACATAAGGGGCTAAGCTACCCTGCAGATGTAGTTGAGTGGATTAATAGAGATCAGGTTATTGACAAACCACAGAAATTCTTTTAAGGCAATGTATATGTGGCTGAATAGCAAACTTGTATATGTTTTATATTGGGCTGTTTCAGAGGACTGTGTGAAGGGAATGTGAAAGGAAAATCCTCCCATTAGTCCCCTTTCTTCTCAGAACAAAATCTAAAAGCTTAATAGTAACTTCCGGGAGACTCCTTAAATGTTCCTCTAACTTCACTAGAGCATCATCTATCAATTTGTTTCTTGTTCACAGTTTTAATTGGTATTTATAGTTTTTTTAATTATCACAATTTATAACCACCTATTTGTAGTTTGTTAAGTGTTTTCTTTAACTTAAACAAGAAGATAAATTTGAGGGGTTGTGTTACTCTTACTTGAAAAAAAGGAATAATCCCTGATTTCAAGGACACTTAGAATGCAGTAGGGGGGTATCTTTGTGGATTTCTGTGGGCCTCTTTAGCTCTTTGTTTCTTCCTTTTCTCATGTGGTCTTCATTTACCATGGTCTCCTATTCCTTGTTCTCCCTCTTTTTTCTTGATCCAGCTAGGATCTCCCGCCCTCTTTCCCTCGACCCTCGCCATTCATTGCTCCCACTCATGTCCAGGCTGTTCATGTAGATCTCAGCCATTTCTCCGTGTCTTTCTTGGGGTCCCATTTTCCAGGTAGCCTCACTGGTGATGTGAGTAGCAGTCCAGTTATCATTGTTCCACATCTAGCATCTTCCTATGAGTGAGTACATACCATATTTGTCTTTCTGAGTCTGGGTTACCTCACTCAGGATGATTTTTTTCTAGATCCATCCATTTGCCTGCAAACCTCATGATGTCATTGTTTTTCTCTGCTGAGTAATGGTCGAGAGACAGCCGGGACTGACCTACTCTGGTGATGGGATGGCCAAACACCCTAATAGTTGTGCCATAAACCCCATCCAAGGACTGAGGAATCTGGATGCAGACATCCACGGCTAGGCCCCTGGTGGAGCGCTGGGAGTCTAATTAGTGAGAAAGAGGAGGGTCTATATGAGTGAGAATTGTTGAAACCAAGGTTGGATAAAGCACAGGGACAAATAACCAAATGAATAGAAACACATGAACTATGAACCAAAGGCTGAGGAGCCCCCAACTGGATCAGGCCCTCTGAATGGGTGAGACAGTCATTTGGCTTGATCTGTTTGGGAGGCATCTAGGCAGTGGTACCAGGTCCTGGGCTTGTTGCATGAGTTAGCTGTTTGAAACCTGGGACTTAAGCAGGGACGCTTGGCTCAATCTGGGAGGAGGGGACTGGACCTGCCTGGACTGAGTCTATCAGATCGATCCCAGTCCTTGGGGGAGACCTTGATCTGGAGGCGGTGAAAATGGGGGGTGGGGGGGGGGGAAGGGGGGGGGGGGCAGGAAGGGAGAGAACAAGGGAATCTGTGGCTATTATGTAGAACTGAATAGTATTGTAAAATAAATAAATAAATAAAAAGAATGCTGTAGGGAGACAGAACAGTAAATTCAAAGTAGAAGATTGTTTGAAGCAAAGATTCTCAAATGTGTAAAATGTTCTGACCTCACTACATGTATTATACCAGGTCAGGAAAGTGAGTGAGCCATAGTGGTATTTGGAAAGTGGGTTTGGATGAAAATTAAATCCTACTTGGTGGGGAAAAAAAAAAAAAAAACTGGCAAGAAGAGGTCCTCTAGGAGGAGAACAAATGGTTTAAAGAAAGAAGGATACTGTCTATGAGAAAGCCTGCAGGGAAACCAGAATTGACCAACACTGTAAAGAAAATGGATTCGGCCAGAACAACTACTAGGCTTCCAAAACATGGTTTGCTAACAGTGCTCTGAGCCTTATCTCCTTGCCTCTTCTTTGAGTGCTGCATTATAAAGCCATAATAGAATCTAAATGAGAGAGCAGCTGAGCTGCGGTTGTTCCCAACCACATGAAAGACTACAATCAATTTATTTTTTCTTTTGAAATGTATGGTGTATTAGAAATGGAAAATAATACATGCTTACATAAGCCCTAATAAATTTTAATATTGACATTACACATAAAATAAATGTACACAATGAAATGAAAACACAATGTTGAGAATGCATTCAACAGTATAATAAAAGCTTATAATTATGTGATGAATACCTTGTACATATAGACATAATTTCAGAAGTCTATGTTAGAAGCTGGACGAGAAACCAGTTATCGATGTAAAATAGGCAGCAGGATAAATTTGGTAGAATTATTTTTTTAAACAGTTCAACACAACGTCAGAATCATCTTTTTACCCTCCCAAAAGAAACAAAAAAAAAATTTATGACACACTAGGTCATAAATTGAGACCATATCTATCTGACACTGAACTCACAGAAAAATAACAGCAATGGAGCCAATAATGGGGTGGTGATTGCTAGGATACCTCCAGAAAAGTTCATTTTCAGGTATGGAGAGGCCAGTGATGTCTAAGTCTTTCTTCACATGGCTTTCCTCTGCCCAAAGTCAACAGGGCTTTACCTGGGCTTATGCAAACTTAGAATAGTTCTGTAGGTGTGGTGGTTTAAAAAAGAATGGCCCAATTTGCCTCATGCATTTGAATGCTTAGTCATCGGGGAGTGGATCTGTTTGAAAGAATTAAAAGGAATAGGAGGTGTGGCCTTACTGGAGTAAGTGTGGCCTTTGGAGGAAGTGTGTCCCTGAGGATGGGCTTTGAGGTTTCAAAAGTACACATCAGACCCAGTTTCTGTCTGTCTCTCTCCTGCTTTTGACCAAGATGTAGCTCTCAGCTCCACTCCAGCACCACATCTGCCTGCTATCATGCTCTCTCTGTCACAACTCCCTGCCATAATGATAATGGAACAAGACTCTGAAACTGTAGCAAGCCTGCCAATGAAATGCATCATTTTGTAAGAGTTGCCTTGTCTCTTCACATGAATAGAACAATGACTAAAAGAGGCATGTAGATTTGATAAGAAATAGTTACAAAAAAATTGGCAGTTTAAATTTGGATTAAATAGTGACCAAGATCCTCAATTATCTTTTCAAAATCAAATATGCTTTCATGTTCAAATCTTCTAAGTGGTTAGCATCTCAGTGGAAACTAACTTTAGAGTTTTAGTTTTAAAATATTCCATTGACAAAGACTTATGTGTTAGAAATATATACTACAGGATGTTTTGATGGTTTGATGTACATTTTACAAGGAATATTACATTTAAAATTATGTATACAATATTACCACTCATGCTGCATGTTAGAATTTTATTTGTCTCATATATCATAAAATTATTTTTATTTATGTATGGGTACATATTTCTATTTGAGGATATGCCATTTGTGCATAGGTACTCTCAAAGGCTAAAAAGAGGGAGATGGATCCCTTAGAGCTAGAGTTACAAGCAGTTGTGGGCCGCCCTCTATGGGTTCTGGGAATGACCTGGGCTTCTGTGGAAAATTTCATTTATGTGTGTGTGTGTGTGTGTGTGTGTGTGTGTGTGTGTGTGTGTGTGTAACTTTATTCTAGCTAGGGTACTGAATTTTCAGTTGGTATCAAGAGATTGGGAAAGACCCATGAAAAGGATGAATTAGATGATAAAGGCAAACAGGCCATTTTTGTGAGCAATGCCCCCCATTCCAGCTTATCACTGAGAAGAGCCACATTTAATAGGATGCTATATAAAAAAGCATAGAGGAAAGTATCTACTTCATTAGACAGTTGCATGCAAGGTAACCCAGATGATGACATGCTCTAACTTGTAACCACTGTGGATGGGGGACATCAGTTCAGGACATCATGGCTTACTTGGGAAGGTGATCTATCTTAGAGTCATCCTCATATTTGCTGTGCTGATGGATTATGCTCAGGAGCTCCATCCTGAAACTGTTCTTTTTCAAGGCTGTGGAGCTGGTTTTCCAGGAAATGTGGCCTGGGTAAATTTTTCCTTACAAATTGCTTTCTTCACTGACATTTGAAGATGATTATGCTGAGATCTCACTTTGGCCAAATCCCATTCTGTAGTCAGAACACATACCTCAAAGCAACTGTTGTCTAGAGTCTTACAGTATTCACTCAAGGTAGCACACTCAATAGCAAGGCCCTTCTGCAGGCCACCTCCAAAGCTGGTGTAGGTATGAAGGATAAGCAGACAGAGCCCACATCTAGAGCAGAAGATCCCATCAACAGGCTTCCTGAATAAAAGATGGTATTTCCATGGGGGGACTCTTCCTAGGTAAGGGAAGAAATTATTGGGCACACTTCTCAAAGGAAGACATGTTTAAAAATAATCTACTTTGCACAAGCAAGCTAAAATGCCTCTAGTGGTACAGTGGTGCTAAATTTTATTACTTAAAACAGTAAACTTTCACTTGCTCAGATCAACATTCAGGCTTCTAAAACACTTATTGCTAATAGTGCTCTGAGCCTCATCTTTGTGCAGGACATGGACCATAGCAAAGTAGGACAGGACACACATACATGGTTCACACTTACCTGAATCTCCTTGCCTCTTCTCTGAGTGCTGCATTATAAAGCCATAAGAGAATCTAAGTGAGACAGCAGCTGAGCTTCAGTTCTTCTAGACTTTCCATTCTTACTTCATGCTTCATGCTTTAAGCAACCTCTTAATATTCTTTGTCTACTGTGGTTAGTATTCTGAATAAGGAAAGGAGCAAATTTTTACCCTGTGCCCAAACACAGTTTAATAAATATCACCATACCTTATGGTTGTCCCTAAGGCAATGTGTCCACAATACTCAGAGGTCTTTCCGTGACTGCAAAACAATTCAGTCTCTTTTACCTTTGAGTTCTGACTTCAGACAGAAAACTCTCATCATTTTTTCTTACTGTGTGTTTTCCCCCCTCAATCTATCTCCAGATTATTTCTTTGTACACTTCTGGCTTAAGATTTATTGCAACATTCATTCTAAAATATGGCTCTTTGATTTTTCTCTCCCACAAAAATGAAGCTTATGATCTTTAAAAAAAAAAAACAAACTTTAATAAACCATCAGTATGATAATGCAGCATGACCTCTTCAATATAAATAAAAATTTTCAATCATTCTGTTCCTCTTATTGGAAAGATGATAGATTAAAATGTATCCCTCCCCCCAAAAAATAGCCCAGGAACAATTATTTTCTTCCTTGTTCCTCAAATTTGTCTTTTAGTAGTTGAGAGCAGATGAAATCTTTTATCACTATATTTAGACATCAACCAGTCGGGTTGATGCCATGGTAACCACTGCACAAAGAAAACAGTGAGGTAGGACATGAGTGATCTGAGGAAGGAGTTACATGGGTCACCTGAGGGTCAGTAAAGGTATTGCTTAGCCTGGACAGTATTGCATCTTTTGTACATATATGCTCAGTTGTACAGAGAAGGAAGTCATTAGTACCACTGTCATATCTATCCCTAAAGCTCTGATGCAGGATGCTATAAATGAGTCCCTGAGACTTAGGCACCTTCCCCTAAATCCATGCTACTCCCTGGTCCTCAACAAGGCTGCTTAGCTCTCAACAATCCCACTTAAAGTGAGTCCCAGAATTATGCTACATGTTCCATCTATGGTGGATAACATAATTTGATACTCCATGCCCATATTATGCCATAACTTTTATCTAATTGTGAGAATTCATAGGCCAAAAGTTCTTAGGACTTGCCTTTTGTTCAAGACTCTTTCACATACTGGATATAGAAGAATGAAAAGGCAGGCAGTGTCTTTGCCTTCTTGGTATTTCACTTTGCTGAGAAAGAGATGCATTATAACGAACAATATAAATAACAAGAACAAATGCACAGGAGACATATATCTTAAGATGTCCTCTCTTTAAGTGGTGTGAAGACTATCTATGGAATGAGGAAGTTTCATACAAAGGTGCTAGTTGATGAGTAGAATACGAGGGAATTGGGCTCTGCAAAGCAGATCACAAGCCACACTGGAGATGGAGAACATGCTTCCAGGAGAAAATGATTTGCAACATTTCACAAATACAGCTGTGGAGGAGCAGCATAGCCAGTGTTCAGCAAGTACAAAATGACTCTTATGCATGCTGGTTAAGAACAATCTTGTTTCTATGTGCCCTTCCCCAACAATCAGATGTGCATAAAGAGTAGTATTGCTAGTGGAAGCCCATAGAAAAAACCTAAAGCTTCTAGCTAGGTGCCCTTCCCACCTCCCTTTTATTTTTGACGAGCTCATCTCACTGCAGCTGGACTGAAGCCCAGAAAAGGATTCTTTTGTTCTTTGTCTTTTGTCTTTTAGTTTTTATACATGGTAACTATTAAAACCAAAGAAGGTATCTGGTACAGTTTCTGATGAGTAACAAGAGAGGCACTGTTGAATCAAGTATGGTTTAATGGCTTCCTGTTTCCTAGGACTCCAATGGCTTCACCTGTGAACTTTATCTCCCACTCACAGGCACCCAAGTCTTCAACCTTGTTATCAGGGCTGCTCATGCCAATACCAGGTGGTGTGAGAAACTCTCCACTCCTGTCATTCCTCTACTACCATGGTCTCTTCCCCCAGAACCCATCAAAAGTGTCTGGGCACCACAAATGGAGAAAGCCAGAGCAGTAAGCAGCACATCTGATATTAAAAGCCTCCTCAGTCTCAACCTTTGAACTAGTCTGAAGTGAATGTACTTTGGCTTCCTTTTTCTTGAGGCCCTTGGCTTCTCCTGTGGTGGCACCTGACCCATCAATCTTCCAACTATGCAGATTCATTAATCACATTATGCACATATCTATAGGAAGGAACACAATGGATTCAAAGTGTCTCTTTCAAAGAACATTTACATACTAACCTGTGATGGGCCTTCCCCCAAGGCTCTTTAGAAACGCATGTTGTAGCAGTGAGCCCTACAATAAGGACCAAGAGTTCTACAAATCTGCTCAGAAGGATACACAAAGGGTTGGCTGGATTGAGTTTCCTGAGTATAATGTTTTCCTTCCTTGTTTGATGAAACAGAATTGACAAACGACCTGTTTCACCTAATAAAGTGAACTTAAAGGCAATTGAGGAGTCTTAGATGGGGCTGGGAGAATACCCAGCATGCAGAGCACTTGCTGATAAGCATGAGGACCTAAGTTCAGCTCCACACCACTCATACAAAACCTGTGTGTGGTTGTATGTACCTGTGATCTCAGCCCAGGAAGTGTTGGGGGAAGGAGGCAGAGACTCTCTAGGCTTGCTTGTGGCCAGTCTAGCAGGAAAACTGTGGATTCCATGTTTAGTGAAATGCTGCACAGAACAGTAGAGTACACTCTGGCCTTCTCATGTACAGATACCTACACACAAATGTGCTCACTTGCAACTTTCAAAAAGAAAACAAATAGATGGTTATCAAAAGAAAGGGTCTCTCCCAACCTTTGGTCCAAATCCCATCCAACCTAACCTTGAATGTTTGAGGAGAAGATGCTGAACACATGGTGCTGAAGACAAACATGTTCTTAGACTGGGGCCATAATCTCTGCCCAAGAGGAGAATATGAATTAGAAACCAAACGTTTTGTTTTCCTTACAAAGAAGATAAGGCGTGGAGGCAGGCAACATATGGAAAAATAGTTAAGGAAATGTGTTTTTTAGGCTAAAATCCACTTATTTTGTTTGATGAGACAGAGAGTGAATCCTCCTCTTTAAGACTCTAACTTTGAAATAGTGGAAAATGTATTATTCCTCACACTGTGATGGAGAACTTGGGGAGCTGGTACACTAGATAGCTTGCTCAAGGAATATTATGGAATAGCTACCAAAGAATTAGCAAGTGGGTAGGCTTTGGGGTGGCTGAACCCAAACAAAGATAGTGTCTACTCCATACACATTTGTAGAGAGGCACTGGGTAAGTCAGCCTCGTAAACAATTTTTCAAGTTAATATCTATGTTGAAAATATTTTCCTGACATGCTCTTCCAGGAAATGAATGGGTAAGTTTGCTTAACAATACTTGTTAATACTTGTTCACTGGTAAGAGATCGATTAATAAATATTTTTTTTTTGCTCCTGTTGTCTATTTTCAGGATAAAATATTAAATACATTGTGTGATGTTTTATGACCCTTAAGAAGACTCCTCTACACCTATCTGGTCTTCTGCCTTTTGTCCCTAGGACCCTATTGTACTGATGCATTAGTGTGCTAGGCTGCTAGATGAAGTATGTGGCACAAACACCATGTTTTTATTGTCTCACTGTTGTGTAGATTCTAAGTCCACACTGGAGGTTTTAACAGAGATGACTTTATCTGAGGGCTTGGGGGTAAGATCTAGTCTTGACTGATTTGGAGATTGCTATCTTTATGTGTTCCTGACGTTCTCCCAATAAACACGCATTATTTCTATGTACAAATTGCCCTTATTTTTTTTAGATGACTTTTCACTATGTAGTCCATGCTGGCCAAACTCACTATTCTCCTGCCTCAGCTTCCTCAGTGTTAGATTTTTCAGATGTCTCAGGAAATTGTTTTTTATAAATTAATATATCCACCTAATTGAATTGCAATCCCCCATAGCATCATTTCAATGAGTCACATCTACAACAATATTTTCAAATGAAGCCTTATTGTGATATACTGAAGGTTAGAACTCCAGCTGATGAATCTGTTAAAATACAATTAAGCCCACATCAAAGCATCTAGTTTTACTTGCAGTATTCCATAACACACCATTGTCTACTTTCTTATTATTTCTGCTCTTTACAATGCCTACTGCTTGAAGTCTCTTATGCTTCAAATCTCATTCAATGGCCACCTTTCCCATGTCCACATAGTTTTTTTTTTTTTTGATTTCTCTAACTGGATTGGACAAAATATTTGGGGTCCTAAAAGCAGCAGTTTTTCTGGTTTATCTTAAACACAGTTTCATTTATTTTAGTAATTTATTTGCCTATTGATTTCATTATGATACTAATAATGAATACTAATACTAATAATACTAAAGCAAATAGATACTTTAAGCAAAAAAGTTATCTCTAAAGTATTTCTTATTCCAAACTGAACTGTAAATTTTCAAATTAAAAGGACTATGTCACAAGCAAGGTAGACACACATAGTTAGTACAACAAAAGTTATATTTTATTATGCTGAGGGTCAGCACACAAGGTTCCCACTTTAAATTTGTAACTATGATCCTGAGCCTATCTCCCCAAGGCTGCTCACCTATGTGACATATCTTAGCTGAAGGTTAGGTCCAGTCTTCAATAGAAGTCTCTGATTTGAGGGTCAAAATCCTGGGGGAGATGCTCCAGCTTCAGCAGATCAAGGTGGCATCTCTCCAGATGTACAGAGCAGAACATTGCCCTTGGTCTCTGTTTATATGCTACTGTCCAGTAGGCATGATTAGGTTCTAGGACTGTGTCTAATTATCTTGAGTGCATGATGTCATTGGGTTCTGGTTATCAGGTGTAGCCTTGTAGTGGGGATCCTGACTAATCTATTTTTACACATCTAAAAGGCATTTTTTTTTTACTTTGCTCATTACAAACTGTAGCATGTTTTACATTTTTTTTTTTTTTTAAAAAAAAGCATATGTCTCTGTATGTAGGATGGAAGAAAACAGCAAATTCTCAAGTGAGCCATAGTTGGGTCATTTGAGAGAGACTACACTCAGATAATACTTCAGAAAACACTCTTCGTATAGGTCCCTCATAGAATAGAGGCAGCTGATTCTTCACCTTGCTCATGCTTAAATCACATCTCAATGCATCTGAGTACTAGTTCTATTTAAGGATGAACTCTGTCATCAGGTTGATAGGTAAACTGGTATATTGACTTATTAATTTGCAGTGAGAAATGGACTGTCATAAATGCTGAGGTCAATGTCTCTTGGTTAGTTCTGAGTGAGAAATTTGATATAATCAGAAATTTGCTGATTGAGTGTGAAGTCAGATCAAGGGAAAAACCAACAGATGATTCAAATATTTAATGACATCAGATTAAATTAATCTGATACTTTATGATTCTCTTGCAAAAGAATATCGTTCCTTAGTTTACTTGGTTAGACAGCCACCAACATTGTTTGAGCTGTGGATTATTCCTTTACATTGTATAACATCATTATTCTTCATTTTATAATCTTCTGGGATCATACCTTCATTTTAATAACCAAATAAAATACTTTATGGCTCCCATATGGCATAGCTATAAACATTTCAGTCACTTCTCAAATATTTCTTATTTCCCCATCTTGCTCCTCGTTGACTGTTTCTCACTCTAAACTTCTACTCACAGATGCCTCCTACCCTAGTTGCCACTGGCTACCTTATGGCTATTACTGAATGGGGTTTTAATTACTTATGTTTTATTTTTTCCTTTTATTTAAATTTTTCCACACAATGCATTTTGATCATATTCTCTCCCCTCCTCTAACTTCTCTCAGATCTTCTTCCCTACTTACTAAACTTCATTTTCTTTCTTTCTCTCAGTACAAACCCAGACAAACCTAAAAAAACAAGTAAGACAAAAGAAACAGCAATATGAAACAAACTGCCACACACACACACAAAAAAAAAAAATCTGCGGAATCCATTTTGTTTTGGTCAACTACCCCTGGGCATGGAGCTTGCCTTGGAGTGTGATTAATATATCCAGTGAAACTCCATTAGAAAAAACTCATTTTCACTGGAAAATCAGCAGTCATCAATTGTAAATAGCTTCTTGTTCAGAGGTGGAGCTTTGTGTTCATTTCTCCTGTCACTGCTGGGATTTTTGTCTAGTCTGAACCTGTACAAATCTTTTTGTGAGATGTCACAGTCTCTGAGTTCGCATGTGTATCAGCCCCATTATGTATAGAAGAGGCTGTATCCTTGGAGTCGTCTATTACCTCTGGCTTGTCCAATCTTCCCACCTTCTGCACATAGCCCCCTGAGCTTTGAAAGAAGGGGGATGAGCACTCCAAATTCTCTCATTCTCTGCACATTATCCAGGTGTGGGTCTCTGTATTAACTTCCATCTACTATTGTCTGGCGAGGGTGGAGTACGCACTGGCCTGAGTCTTAACCTAGTTAGCCTAGTGTGGCTGCTCTGAGTTCCTAGAGGTGTTCCACTGGTCACTGGGAGGCACAAAGGAATGAAACTGGGCTAGAAGCAAAGTCTGAAAGGGGCAGGGAAGGAACTATGGGGACCTTGGAGATGCACCAAGAAGTGAAGACCCTACGACGTGGAGGGGACATGGAGGGGACCCTGTGAGAGGACTGCACAAGGACAGAGTGAGTCTGGAAAGACTTTAACAGAGGGAAGGACTTAGAGCAGTGTTAGTTTTCCCTCCTCCACCTCAGCTTGCTGCTTACATCTTCAGAACAAGGACACAGACTGCAATAGTTTCCTGGTCTGCCAGCAATCAGTGTCATTAGGGAATCTCAGTACAAGAAAAGAGAGCAAAGGCAAAATAGGTATCACTACTTCCAAAGATTACTGTCCATGGATCAACATACACTATTCTGTAGTGGCAATTTTTCCAGTATCATGTTGTTGAACCCACTTCAAGTACAGATTAGATCTCTTTTCTTTCTTCATGCTTGTTCTCTTCATCTTCTAAGCTCTCTTCATAACTTCTCCACCCACATGGAAAAATAGCAGTAAAATTCCTTACTTAAAACAATAAATAGTCTCTTGCTGTGTGAAACTATAATCATTTTCATAAAATGTGTGTCAACTCTTACTATGTGCCAACACTTTCTAGGCTCAGGATACAATGGAAGGAAAAAAACACACAGTTCACATTCTCAGGGAGTGTTCATAAAAACAATTATGCAAATGAGTATATAGTTATAAAATGAGACTAGTGTTCTGAGAAAAGAAACCATGGCATTTTGGGAGTGTTAGTGAGAGACTCTGTGGTAGACTCATGAAAAATCTCTCTTAATGGACAAGAACAATGAGAAGGCAGAGAGAAAGGTGGGTATATATGTGTGGCCTTGCAGGCAAGGGAAGCACTGGGCTGCTCAGCAAGCCAACAGGGTTCAGTGTGACTGAAGAAGAAAATGGCAGAAGGCCACATAATGAGGCTGGAGAGAGAAGCAGAAAGACGACTTTGAACATTGATTTAGAGGCTTGCTGAGACTCAGATTTCAGTTATAAAAAAAGAATTGTTTTGATGCAGCATGAAGATAATCCATTCCAAAAATGAAAGATTATTAGAGGCGGTGGGAACAGCCACGCAGGCAAAAAGGAGGGAAATTGAGCTTTTCTCAGGAGGTGTTAATAGTAATCTGGTATGGATTGGATTTATTAGTGAAAAAAATAAAATGGAGAATGCCACAATCATGACTCAGATATATGAAAACTGCAATAGGAAACCAAGAAGAAAAGCAGGTTTTGGAGGTTAAAGTGATGCTCTCTGTCTGGTTATGTTGAGTCTGAAATGCACCTGAGACATCTACATAAGTTTGGGATGGATGCTGAAGATTAGGTGAGAGATCTGGGCTATAATTATTTAAGCAACATTTGATATTCAGATGTTGTTGAAATGGGGATGAGACTATCTGGGCAGGAAGTGTGAGTGAGAAAAGCAAAGAACTTACTCATGAGCTATAACCACCCCCTTTCATAGACATCTTGTTCTTCAGACACTTTCTATAAAATATGAGAAAATAAAAAAGTTGGTTACAAACAGGAATGTGTATAACAATAAGTATAACAATAAGTTTTAGCTCATTGTGAGATTTGGCTAGGAGAGTTCAAATGACAGCATCATTAGGATTGATAGATAAGGATAACTTTACTAGAGAGTATGGAAAGCAGATGAAGCCCCAAGTGAATGTTTAAGAAGCAGATGAAGTCTTAATAAATTTTTATCATTGACATGAGCACACCCTTGTCAAAGTACTCCAATGCCTTAGTCTGGTGGAAGTGGCAAGCCCCAGGTAAGGCTCAAAGGGATGGCAAAGACTTTCTCTGGTCCAAGTAATAGTGTTTATGTATGACTAATAATTGTATGCAAAATCTAGCAGCTGTAGCTTCCTCCTCCAGGATGACTATAATCCGAGACATCTGCCCCAAAGAGACGCCTTGCTGAATCTAGCTAATGCCTCCTCTGGTGCCATGCATAATAAAAGCTCTGAGATTCCAGATTACTCTTATAGTAAGTGCCTTTCCATCAGACTGAATATAAACCACCCAATCCCAGTTCTGATCCCAGCTCTTTTTTATATGTGTCTATATATCTGTCCTTTTTTCATCTTTCCTTTACCCCAGTCAGATTTTCAGGATCAAGACATATACAACACAGCAAGAGAGATGGAGTATGTGGTAATTTGGGGTTCCTAAGGCTCAAAACACTGGTACAGGGATTACTATGATTAGGAGGGACACTGCTAGACCAGAATAAGTTCAAAGTGAGTATGTTCATAGACTGTGTATGGTTGTGTATATCTATTATCCTAAAACTTTATTAGCTGAGGCAGGGCATTGTGAATTGAGACCAGCCTGGCCTATATAGTGAGGCCCATATAAGGTCAAGCTGGACTACATAGTGAGAACCTGTCTCAAACTCTACCATCAAAAGAGCTCAAGGAGTGAGACAACATGTTTGGAAGTTGAAAAATATTGATGACAATGTTTCTGTTAGGTAGAAAGTTGTCTTTGTTTGGAGAGGGGCAGTTCAAGAGAAATAGAAGGAAGCAAAGACATTTTGAAGTGGCCATTGGAAGCAGTTTAACGACATACCATGGCAGGTCTAGTTGGAAGGTGGTCCTGTCATATGACATGAGAGTAGCACAGACAGAAGAGGGGTATGAATAAATCAGCGAGAGGGGCTGGTTGAATGTTTGTTGTTGTTGTTTCAGATGAATACGAGGGAAATAGAAAGATAATTCAGGGTATTGACAAAGCTGTCTCTAAATAGAAAGAGTATAGAATAAAATTGGATAAATAAAGAAGAAAAGGAAACAAAAGAGAAATTTAGATTATTTGACACTGCAAAAGCATGCGGTAGCCCCAGCAAGCCTGGAATGCCACACAATAGGGAGATGTGAAATACCAGGAAGGCAATGAACTTGGGAAGAATGTGGGACACTCAAGAGTAGATCAATTTCTGACAGTGACAAGTCTAAGATGTGACCAGGGGAGTTCATCGCTAAGGTGCAGATAAAAGGCCTTTGTGCAGGAAGATGTCAAGGAGCTGAATGACTGACGGATCAGATGTAGGATCCTGATGGGAACTGAAGAAGACATAATCTTATCCTCTTACTGTAGAACTTGTGAGTGAATTCTGGGCCATCAACATACAAACCAACACATTCTATTAGTATGCTTTCTCAGTTAAAAGGTGAACGAGCCTTTTATTGAAACTGGATTTTGTTTACTTCATGAATAGTTTATATCCCAGATGCCAAATCTGTGACATCTTTCCCAAAACTAATTCTCCAATTCTCTCACACCAATACAGAGTGAACTTTATGTTACTTTCTCTACCTTTCCCCAAATTCCTATGTCACAATGAAATCCTCACCATCAGTATGGTTGTATTTGGAATAAGGAAGACATTAAGATCAAGAGCAGTTGTAAGGATGAGATTCTGGACTATGCATTTATAACACATACCAGATTGTGTTTGCTTTCTTTTTCCATGTATGCAAGGAAGTGTTGTCTGTGAATATACCAAGAAGGTGCTCTTCTGAAAGACAGAAGGAGAACCCTCATCGTAAATCAACCATGATTGGAGCTTTGACTTCAAACTTCCAAAACTGTGAAAAATTTGATTTTCCTTGTCAAAGCCACCCAGTATTCTATTGTGGGCAACTCAAGTAAACCAAAACACTAACTATGCAGTTAGCACACAACCCACAAGCAATGACCTCATTTCAGACAAGCGTAGCAAGTCCCAGTTTCAAAATACCTGAACTTTCATATTACATGGCTTTCATATTACAGAGGCTCCCACAATCCCCCTTGAGTCCTACAATTCATGAGAAGAATTCACAGAACTCCAGAAAATGCTTGAATCTGTTGATTTATTATAAAGGACACAGGACAAGGACAGCCAAATGGAAGATATGTGTAGGGAAAGAAAGAGGAGGGCTACATTGCTTTCACACTCTCTTCAGGGGTAACAACCTCAAATATCATGGTATGTTCACCAAACCAGAAGCTCTAAAATGCCATCATTTAACAGATTGTATGTATTAATGTGTATGATTGAGTAAACCATTGGCCATTAGTATTTGCTACAGTTTAAATGTGACATGTCTCCCTTAAGCTCATGTTTTGAACACTTGGTCACCAGGTGATTATGCTATTTTTGGAGACTGTAAAAACTCTGTGACATGGTAACTAGCTGGAAGATAGCTTTAGTGTTCCTTGTTATAAGTGCTTTTGCATGTATGTATGTATGTATGTATGTATGTATGTATGCTATTCTTTTTGTCAAATTCTTTAAGGATATCTCACAGTAGCCTTCACAAACTTAACTATCACCTGTAAATGGATGTTTCCTGTCCCAACCACCCATTACCAAATAAACGCACAAGGTTATATGAATTATAAATGCTTGGCCAATAGCTCAGGCTTATTCCCAACTAGCTCTTACATTTTAAGTTAACCCATATTCCTTATTACACTCTGCCACGTAACAGTACCTTTATTAGCATGGCAAGTTCATCTCCTGCTCCCTCTGCATCTGGCTGGCAACTCCTGACTCTGTCCTTTTCCTTCCATCATCTTTGTTTGGTCTCCCCACCTACACTTCCTGTCTAGCTACTGGCCAATCAGCATTTTATTAAACCAATTCAAGTGAAAAATCTTTACAGTGTCCAAAAATCTTTACAATGTCCACAGCATTTCCCCCTTTTTGTCTAATTAAAAAGGAAGTTTTTAATATCATAAGATTATATACAACAAAAAAGTTATCAAGTAAGAATTACAGCTATAATATCCAGTCTATTTGTATTTGGCAAAATTAAAGAAAATTCTCCATTATCGCTCTTATCTTTGGGAGTCCAAAGTTTTGTACCTAATTTATCTTTTATCATAACTAAATAAAACTATAAGTATGTAGACTTCAACTCCATCAGAAGAGTCAACCCCAGAAGAGTGAAATATTACCAAATGGCGGGGACTTCAAGCTGCCTGGACAGTTACCCAAAGTTCCTCTGCAATGTTGGGGCATCCATCTCTGCCCTACAGACCTCATATGTCTGACAGACTTTCCTGTGAAGCAGGGAATTTTGACAGAGGGTCCTACTTTGTCTTTGCAAAATTTGCCAGTCACCTTTCTTGTGTCCTGCTGGTCCAGACTGGACAGTAACTGTCAGCAATTGAGACAAGGGCAGTTTCTTTGCCTACATGGCTAGCTTTTTACATAAAGAAAACAAACTCCATATGGAATTTCTTTGATGCCCATCATCTTTTCTGGAGTATATTAGTGCTGCCAGGAGCAGATGTATCTCATGCTCATGAAAAGTCTAAGTTATTAAAACATTCTAAAATGCCATATTCTGTAGGTCTTTGAAGTATTTGAAGATTACGTATTAATCTGAACTTTGTCTTTGTATACCTAGAAAAACTAACTAACATGACTATAAATTTGACTATTATAGATGACTATTAATCTGTATTTCTTAATTATACATTACATTTTTAATTGAGGTGAATAAATAGAACACCTTAAACAAGAGTACAAACATTCATACAGTATAACAAAATTATCTTTAAATTTGTATCAATAAACCAAAATCCATGCTAAAGTAAAACATGTAAGATTAATAGTTGTTTTTGGATTAAAGTAGATTCAATAATCTACCTTTTTTCCTGTCATTTCAATACCCCCCACCCCTTTTTCTTTAAGAACGAGATACCTGACTCTAATCTCCTTTGTTCAGCTTTTTTTCCTGGCCATTACCAGTAGCAACATGTAACCAAACCCCTTAAATGGTAATAAATATCCATAACTCATTTTTTTTGGAATGTGGGCAAAGTTTTCTAGACTACTTCCTGTAGACTGAGGATATTGGTAATTTACAATTATGGACAAGTCCTGACTGGAGTATTCTGTGAGGCTGCATCACCTCAGTTAGCAGCCTTGAAGCATTCTAGATGTAGAACTCAGAGGTAACTACAACAGAGGTGCTCTGAAATGTTGAATCATCTGGGCCAACCATTCCCTTTGGAGATTTTTTCAAGACAGTCTTCCTCAATCAAACCTGATTTTTCTTAACCCAGAATGAATCCATAGCCTCTCGTTTCCTGTGGAAAGAAAGGTATAACCTCTCTACTAAAGTAACATATCTTTTGACTTAAATTTTGAAGTCAAGATAATTTTAAAATATATAGGTTGGTTAAATATAATCCAAGGTCTTTAAGCAGCCAAAAAATTAAAAACAATACAATGATATACATAATCTAGATTTTCTGTGTATTTTTCATCTTTATGTGGCTTCTTATTTCTTTATTACTTTATTTCTTTTTTAAGGACTTTCTTTACCATTTTTCTTTTCTCTCCCAAGCCTACATATATTTTTAAACACATTGTAACCCATTTAGAGGTATCTTTTTTCATCTGAATCTGTTTTTAGTGCATATCTCTATCTTTTTCTGATCACAGGAGTCTTTAAACTGCTAAATGGCATGTCTAGGACCAAAGTGTCAGCTTTACTACCCAGCTCTGCCCCATTTTTTGGTTCATGATGAAGGTACCAGTGAACTACATTTATTGTCCCAACTCTAGGATGTTTCTGGGTCCATGCTGCCACTGAGTAGTGCACCACACACTGCTCTTAAACACCATAAAGTGTTTGGTACTCAGGCCTCTTAAAAGAGCCCCGTGGTTTTTGCTGCTAATGCAGAGTCAGGAATCCATCTTTTTGTTGTTATTGTTGTTTACTTTAAAACTTACAAAATGTTTATTACTGGAATTTTACATTTAAAACTTCCAGGCTGCTACTGACCATGGGTAAATAAAAACCACATATAATATGGAATTTGTTCATTGCTAAGTTGCCTGTTGGAAGTTCCACCTCTTAGAGGAGCTGCACCTCTGCCCACAGCCAGCTAACAGAACCCACCCGGGAAAGAGTGGTTACCAATAAGCCAATTTTGACTTTGTTTTGGTGTATTTAGAATCCTTTATTAAGCTTTCTCAGGTTTTATGTGGAAATTCTTGCCCCATGTTGGATGCCATATGTAAACAAATGTTTCCTATCTCAACCATCCAGTCCAAATAAACACACAGAGGCTTATATGAATTATAAATGCTTGACCAATAGCTCAGGCTTATTACTACCAAACTCTTACATTTTAAGTTAATCCATATTTCTTATTTATGCTCTACCATTTATGCCTTTATTAGCATGGCAAATTCATCTCCTGCTCCCTCTGCATCTGGCCGGCGACTCCTGACTCCATTCTTCTCCTTCCCATCATTTTTAGTTTGGTTGCCCCACCTATACTTCCTGCTTGGCTACTGACCAATCAGTGTTTTATTAAACCAAGTTGAGTGAACAATCTTTGCAGTGTACAAGGAGGTTATTCAACAGCAATCACCTTGGATGAATAAATCTCCCAACAGTATTGGAAAAAATACATCAAATGGTCAAATTTGTTCTATTACTTAATCAAACTGTGTCCTGTTATGTTGTTTAGCTCTGTTGTGATATTTATTTTGTATTGCTTAAACAAGTAAGTATATATGACTCCTATAGTTAGAGATATCTACTGAATACCACTCCTGCTGCTTACTACTCTATTTGCTATAATTAGATCTGCCATTGGGTTTGCTAGCCACTGAGCATCAGTGTCTGGGAAGCACTGTGCAAGCAAAAAAGTACCTTGCTATAAAACAAACCTATATGAGCAGTCACACTTCAGTCTGGATTCTTACATTGAGTGGCAGAACAGTACTGGAATGTTTCAAAGTGACCAAATGTCTTTAAATTTCCTGCCTGGTGCCTGAAGAATCTCACCTGAATCAGTTTCTCTTGGTTTTGGACATCAGGCTCATATACTCATTGGCTTTATGTGTAATGGCACAGACATCAAGTCATTACCTCAAAATGCTTTAAAGTTTAAAAGGGAACTTACATTTTTTTCTTCTAGGGAGGAAAGTTATGGTAAATTTATTAAGAACTACTAAGATTGTTAGACACCCTATGTTTCAGAATGAAACCTATGATATATGATCTAACAGATAATATGCAATATTAAATATCATGCATGGCCTATAAGTTTTTTCCAAAGATCTCAGCTTTATTATTAAATAAAATCATTTAATTTTCTAAATGAGAAAATTGGGCCCCTTGAGACCTTTGCAGGCAGTAATGTAGACAACTTATTCTAGTTCAGCAACTCTGACTTCTTTTCAGAGTGGGAAAGCACATTAGAAGCAGCAGCAGCAATGCAAGGAGACAATACAGTTGCTTTCCTAATCCCCTCCTTACATTTTGGTAGCAGAGTGTCCCAAATTCTCTTTTAATGGATGGTGATGGCTTTAAAATTAAGCTGAGCTGTTTCACACAGCTCTCAAATAATCTACCCTTGATATTTTATTTCAATCATTTTTGTTGCAATTGTCACTGAGACATAACAATAAGCAGGTGACCACAATAAGCAGAGTCAGGCAAGCAGCCTTTAGAGACCAGGAGTCACAGAACACTGGTCAAACATCTTGACCTCCAAAGGTTTAGTTTTAGGCATGTCATATGATAAATAATAGGGTGATGTTACAGTCAGGAATGATTATATTTAAAGTTGTTTATCTATTTTACTTATTTTATAGTATACAATGTGGTATTTCGTATTTTTAGTTTTATTTTATTTTTCTGCATTATAAGCATGTACACATGGGGCAATGATTCCATGAGTACATGTTTAGATATGTGGAGGCCAGAGGCTGGTGTTAAGTATCTTGCTCTATCACTCTCCACCATGTGTTTTAAGACAGGATCTCTACCTGAACCTGGAGCTCATCAGTTGAATAGACTGGCTATCTTATCTGCCAAAGGACATGCCAGTCACCTCCCAAGCTCCCCAATTACAGACAAAAGTCACCATGTCTGTCATTTTGTTGTCATTGTTGTTCTCAGCATGGTTATTGTGGATCCAGACTAAGATCCTCACATTTGTATAGCAAGAACTTTACCCCTGAGCTGCCCCCGCCAGGCTGCACTGTGATAGTTGAATACATACATGCACTGTATAATGACAAATCTGGGGACTTAGCATGTCCATCAACTGTAACATCCATTCATCATTTCTTATATGAGCACCACATTCCATCTAGCTATTTGTATTATTCTCAGATGTACATACCAGAACAGATATCAGAGACTGGGAAGCAGTGGCAAGAACTTTAAGTTACATGTATGTTGTAAGGATACATCCCTGTGCTCTACCAACTTGTATAGTGACTATAGTTAACAGTAATGTTGCTCTCTCTGTGTGTCCCTTACTAGATTTTTAAATGTCAGCATATTATTTAAACTCTGTGAATCTGTATATTCATTGGCAATGTAGAGAAAATAACATCAAGCTCAAAGGGATGCTGTGGAGATAAACTATTAAAATATGAAAAATTGTGTTCAATGCATGCTTGTTCACTTCACCTTCCTTTTCCTTGTCAATAAGCCAAATGGTTCTGAATCGTGATTCATTTGGAATAAAGGTTAAATGGAAAAATCCAACTTTCCAAGGGTTTATTTCTCTACTTCAGACAATACATGACTTGCACACACCTAGTTCGAACCATAGATCCACAGATTGAATTGTAGTTTTAATAATTGTGGAAATACCTCTTCTAAGGCTTATGATGATAAGTGCTTCTTGCATTAATCATAGGAACTCTGTCTTGGGGAAGAGGTGGTAAATTGTGCCCGTAGACAGGCTTGCAATTTCAGGCCATGAAAATATTCTTAGCACAAGTTTTCAAGCTCATTTCCCAGAGAGGCACCTAAAATTGATGACTCAGGCCCAGTCAGTAGTCAGTGAGTTTTCCCAGAGTGAAGTTTTGTCACACCTTTCTTAGGTGGGGATTTCATCCTTGTGAACCATGATGTAACCTATGACAGGTGGGTGTGCTCTGAGAAACAATTGCCTTTGTTCTTCATTCAAGCACTAGATGTGAAAAGGGGTCAAGGCTTTGCCTGGCACTGGAAAATGAATGTGAGAGAAGGACTGAGTAATGCCCAGAACTGCTCAGAAATACAATCAAATATGTGTTAGCGACACTGAAAAACAGGTTGGTATTCCAGTGTATGTGTCCACAAGAACATGTTTGGATATTCCTGTTTTCCTTGTAAAAGTTATAAATGTGTTCAGTATTCTAAAAGAGTTTTGCAAGTGCTGTGGTATAATCAAGCATTGTTGCTGCTTGCAACCTCCACTGTGGACATCTCAAGCATCATGCAGATACAAAAGCTTGACTGACTTCCACATAGTAGACAAGACTGAAGCTCTAGCATTGGGTTGGCTTTCCCGTTTTAGACTTTACTTATTGGAAGAATTTGGAGAAAGAAAAGAATGCAGCCACAATGAAACCTGTATTATCTAAACTATGTTCACTGAGAAAAAAATGTGTGGTGATATTTTGTTTGTAATCTAACGAAGCTTGCCTGAAGATCAGAGTACAGAGCTAAGCTACTAGTTAGCTATAGAGATCAGGCAGTGGTGGCAGACACCTTTAATCTTAGCACTCCAGAGGCAGAAGCAGACCGATCTCAGTGAGTTCAAGGTCACCCTGGGTTACACCAGATTGATCCAGTCTAAAAGAGAAACAGTGGTGGTACACACCTTTGATCCCAACACTTGGGATCTCACACCTTTAATCCCAGCACTAGGGAGGTGGAGACAGGAAGTGATATGGCTGGGTGAAGAGAGGAATTTAAGGCAGGAGGAGACAGAAGCTCAGGGCTCTTTCGTGGAGGCAAGAACTAGTGGTTGGCTGCTCTGCTTCTCTGATCTTTCAGCTTTCACCATGATATCTGACTGGGTTTTTATTAATAATGACAATTAGAAATCATGCTACAAAATTGTGAGGTTTAATTGGAAGATTCTGCGTTTGAAACATCACAAAATGCAGCATCATATAACTGTCAGAGCAGTCCTGCATCTCTTCCACTTTAATTAGGAAACATCAAGAAGGTAAAGTTTATGAATTTATTAGATCAGCTTGATGACTATTTTCAAAAGGCCCCAGGGAGGCCCTACAGTTCTAAACAGCAAATGCTCACCCTTTGTGGGTTTTATTTTTGTTTTCTATATTATGGAATCTTTTGGTGCTTCCTTTGCATTATTTCCAGGGGGCCCTAATCTGCTTTGCTATTATTGTTAATATTCACATTGCCATCCAATTTTATTTATCTAATCCTAATATTTATTTCTTTATTTAGACGAAAGTGAATGACTGGCATCTGCTTATAGAAAATTAAGCATAGATTCTGTGTTATTCAAAATCTTTAATAGACTTAACAATGAATTCTTAAGAATAATAGATACTGCAAAGCATGGTGTCAAGTGCATTTTGAACTACAAGGGCATGGGCCGGTGCCCTCCTGAACCTTATCTTACAGAATTATCAGAGAAAGGCTGCATACTACTGTATACTAGTGTGCCTTGTCCTAAGTAGTTAGTTTAATATCAAAGGTTAGGCACATCCAAACTATAATGATGCAAATGATATACAAATAAATAAAATAAAAAATGGTGAAGGGTCTGGATCTGAAGCTTTTCAAAGTAGTGTGCATGTTCATACTCTCTAGGAGGACAAAGCTATGTGGAAAATTACACTGTAGGCTTCTCAGCTTAATCCTCGTGGAAATGGACAAAACTCTTTAACCACAAATGAATACAAATGCTCACTATCATTTGGATAGTGTTTGGCCAAAACATTAATTTGCATTTCCATCTCCTGTTCAATTAAAAATCCAGGAAATCAAATAGTTGAAATGCCTTATCATGGAGGCAGCAATAATGGAAGTTGGGTGACACCTGGGCCACCAGCTGCCCTGTACCCAGTCACGGGTCAGCTGTTGCGAGTTTGTGAAAACTGTCTTTTGCAAGAAAATCAGCTTACATTTTGTGCTACTCAAAAATAACTTTAGAATGTATTAACCAGCCAAAACACACAATTTTATTTATTATAACCATTTCTTGCTGGTCTTAAGTTACTCCTGCTATAATTTTGGCTCTCAAAGAGATACATTAGTTTTCTAAGACAGCTCAATTACACTGAATGCCTGTCTCTGCTTCAAGGTAGAAGCATAAACGGTGGAAAGAACCCTCACAGGCTGTGTCTGACACAGATGGGTGCAAACAAAGGTGTGGGGAAAGTATATGAATGTATTTTTCAAGATATTTTCACTATCACCGCTCTTAGAACAAAAATGTTTACCTGGCATTTTATTATTTCTTCATGTAATTTTATTGAAAGGTGTGCATGTACACACACACACACACACACACACACACACACACACACACACACACGAAAGTAAGACATAGGTCAGGCCAAAAAGGAGAGAAAATGTGAAGCAAAGACAAAAATGTCAGTTGTGTAACAGTGGTGGGGAGTGTATGCTTGAGGAACAATGGTAGCGTGGATTTTCCCGACAGGACTAGCACTTTAGTCCTGGATGCTGGAAATAAGATAACACAAGAAAGACATTCACAAGGTGGAGGGAAGACAGCTGAGGACATTCAGGCCTCAATGTCAGCATGGTGATGAGGGCACTCGGTTTTCTTCTCACCTCTATCCCCCAGACTGCAAAATGTACCCAAGGAAGAATTTGTGGAGTAGTGTTTTGTAGCCTGATTATGAAGAGTTACAGAATCTGTTCCTGTGGCAACGTGATGCAGACTGTGCACACACTTTAAGCCAGTGTCAGCTTCCAGCTGGACATACCCATTTTCTCAGAAGAGGCAATCAGGGAGAGGCACTGTGTGAGAGATACGCAGGTTCATTTGTGATGTCTTTGCAATTTTCTGTGAAGATATGGTCATTTGAAAACATTCTTTTAAATTAGCACACATTCATTGTACAAAATAATGGACTTTATTATGACATTTTCATACATGTAATGTGCTTTAATCCTACTTATCCCCCATTACTCCTCTCCCACTTAGTCCCTTCGTGTCTTGTTTTTTATCTATCTTATGCGTATGTGGGGACATGGTGTTTCTCCTGCAGAGCCTGGCTGAGTTTGCTTATTGTGATGATCTTCCAGTCCCACCCTTTTCCTGTGGATAATGTCATCTCATTTTTCTTTATGGATGGATCAAACCTATGTATAAGTGATGTGGCTGGATCACATGATAGTCCTATTTCTAGTTGTCTGAAGACCTGCCGTGCTGACTTCCACAGCGGCCCACAGCGGCCGCACCAGCAGTGTCGAACAGATACTTTTTCTGGCATCTTCATCAGCCGTTTTGTTCTTTAAATTTTTCATGAGTCATTCTAACTGGGATGAGGTATAATTTCAATGTATTTTTGATTTGCATTTCCTTGATGGCTGAGTATGTTGAATACCTTTTAAAATATATTCTTCATCATTTGTACCTTTTTCAATAATTTTAAATTTTTGACAATTTCATACTTGTGTGCAATGTACATATTTACCTCCCAATACAATCTGCTATATCCTGCTAACTCCTGATGACCCCTTCTCCTTAACTAGTCTGCATCCTGTTTTCATGTCGTGTGTGTGAGTGCAGGCGTGCATGCGGGCATGCGTGCGCATACCCAGGCTTTATGCAGATGATCACAGTTACTGTGGGTCACAAATACACTGGCCATATCATATCCAGATAATAGTATTTCATAGTACACTTTGTCACGCTCTGACTCCTCCAGTCTTTCTACCCACACTTAGTAATACTCCCTGGGGCTCCAAGTAGGTGATGCTGATATCCCATTAGGGCTAAGCACCCAGCCAGCCGTTCGTCATTCTCCACATTTTAATAGGTTAAGAGTTTATCTTCTGCCCTTTGCCCACTGTAAAAAGAGGCTTCTCCATCCAAGACTGAAAGCTACACTAGTCTATGGACATACTCATAAATGTTTAAAAGCCATTCTGACTACATGTACATTTAGAAAGGTATCGGTATCAGATTTCCTCCATAGTGCCTGTGCTTTCACTTGCCATAGGTTTTTGACAATATTTAGCTTTCTAGGCATGTATTCCCTCCCATGAAGCAGGTCTCTATTACTGTAATTAATGAGGCAATTCCATGTAATTTATCTGGTAATCAAAAGAGGTTTGTTTCTGGGATAACTTACAATAGGGGTTGGTTACAGGATCCGGGGGAGAGATGAGGTACCACCCAGTGAAGAACTCTGGCTTGGTGTCCCATCCAGCTTCCAGGACCACGAGGTATCCAGGAGGAACCAAACATGTAAGCACCTCAAGTCTTAAGGGGGTCCCTCTTGGCCATGCCCCAGAGGCAGGTCAGCCCCAGGGACAGGTCATAGGCAGGTGTGGCAGTTACTGCTGTCACTCTAGGGGCAGTGTTTCAAGGTCAAAGCTGGACCAGCTACCCACTACAAGTCTCAGTTCAAATTGGGAAGCAGTTGGAACCCCAAGAACAGTTTTCATTCAGGGTCCATTTTTTTTTTCATCTCATTCACAATTTATTGATTAGTTTTGAGGCGATTAATTTGGGGGCTGAATATTTTGAGTTCTTTATATATTCTAAATGTTCATCCCTGTTGCATAGCCAGCAGATTTTTCTCTCATTCTGTAGGCTGTCATTTTACTCTGCTAATTGTTCCCTTTGTTGTACAGAGCATTGTAATTTCATTTAATCCTATTCTCAATTACACCCAGGTTTTGCTATGATTTCCTGGGCTATTGTATTTCAATTTAGAAAGCCCATTGCTTCTGCCTAGATCTTGAAGTACTTACATTTTCTTCTAGCAGTTTCAAAGACTGAGGTTTCATAGTAAAGCTTTGTTCCATTTTGAGTTAATTTTGTACAGGGTAAGAGATATAGTTCCATCCTGCCACATGTGGGTATTCATCCTGAGCACCGTTTACTCTAACAATGCTTTGACTCCTTGTTGAAAAGCAGATGAATGTAGCATCATTTTATTTCTGGTATCTTGTGTGATTCTATTGATCTCATGGCCTTTTCATGTTGCTATCCTGTTTGGATGTAATTCTTATGGTGTTAGGGATCAAACCCATTGACTTTGCATATACTAAATGCACATACTACCACTGAGCTCTGCTCAAAACAGCTTTTGAAAATCAAATTTGACTATACCTTTATGGATAAAATCTGTGTTCTGCCACCATGGGGCTATCTATAGTACATGTGGGGTTTTTTGGAGGAAGCGGTCTCATCAGGGGATAATTTGGGTCATTGTCTTCTCAGTTCTCATCCCTTTCACTTGGGAACAATTGATGAAATGCTACTTGAGCTGAAGAGATTGGGAAGCCACAGTTCTGTGTTCTTCATTATTTCAAAACACAGATGAAAGCAACGACGGGTACTTTTAGTCATTCTATAAATAAAACATTTCCTCTTCCTTCTAATGGAGACAGATGGATCCAGCCCCACTGAGTAGCCATTTAAAGAAACTGTCTGGTAGGTATGTACCTTACTGCACTGAGGATGATAAATGGCCCTGGAGGCTAATGCCATCTAATAGTCAAGTTCCTCATTGCACTTTTTGCATGTTTAAAAATTCCTAGAAAGCCATCTCTTATTCTTGAATTTAATTTTATTTAAACTGAAATTCATTTTATTTTTATTTTAGCACTAGTAAAATTGAGACAACTGCCTGACTTCCTTCCTTCCTTCCTTCCTTCCTCCCTTCCTTCCTTCCTTCCTTCCTTCCTTCCTCCCTCCCTCCCTTCCTGTTCCACATGTCAGGCATTTCTACTAATGCATAACTGAATGCTACTTTGCAAAACACTCTATTTTCACATCCCTTGTTACCCTTGGGTGTTACTTTATGACTCCAAAGCACCCACATTATCTAGTTCAGAAGCTTTGGGTTGGCAGACAAATGTATGTTCTGTCATGGATCATGGCTCCAATTTCCTGATGGAATTGAAATTTGGTGTGGGGTTTCCTATACTTAAGATCAAGCCCATCTGGGATACTCTTTGATGGGAGTTTTACTAGGAGATGCAACTCCCCTTTCCTGCACTCTTAGTTAAGAAAGCAGAGTTTTTCTTACCATGGTCAAATGACTAATTCATTTCAAAACTGGACTCTCCCCGCATATCAGGCTCCTGGCTTCCAACTACTTATTCTTCTAATACTTTGGCATATACTCCAGCAGACACCAGAAAAAAAAAAAAAAAAAACAGCAGGGCCTGAGAACAAACCCAGAACCCTACTTGAGCAGGAGGATGCCTTTGTGTATCCAAAAGTACTTAAAGAGCAGCCTGGCAGGAGACTCCAGCCCAGGACAGAGTGTCCTCTGTCCTCGGTTACTCCATGTGGATCAGTCCCTACAGTGAGAAACAGCAGCCACAAGCCCTGCTCTCTCCCTCCCCCATCTCCACTCAAAATTGATTTTGTGCTTCCTGTTTTTCTGTGCTTGACAAAGAAAGCAAAAGTAACATGCTATCAGTGGACAGTTGCCAAAAAGCAGAGTGGCCTTAAAAAAAAAAAATCACTGTTTCAAATTTCCAGCTGTAGTTCAAAGTCGCTTTGCAAGCAGCCACTGCATTATGCTAATAATATGCTAAATCATTAAGGCCCTCCTATTTGTCTATTGATTGTTTAAGTAGAATGTTATGACAGGGAAGCATTGGTGCTAGGGCTATTGATCCAGCCTCAGTGTGTTCTTACACAGGCAGCTTTGCTGCGAGCATTACTCTAACTCTGATGTATTGCCTTTCATAAGCCATTTCATCTGGGCCCTTGGCATTGAGCAATGGCAGACTTTCGATAACTGTACTTTGCTAAAAAAAAAAATCAAAAAATACAGGCCTTCATGTAAAAATAATATTAATAATCATGTACTTAGTGGTTTCCATGAGTCAGGCACACCCCCAGGAAGTCTGCCTGCGTCATTTCAAATGCAGCACTGCTGTATGTAGAGAAGACAATCTCCTTTGTCATTTGATGTAACTAGGACTCAGAAAGGTCAAGTCACTTCTAAACAGGTGCCTGTTGTTAGCTGCTGTCAGTAGTTGAACTTAGATAACCCCAAGTTGAAGTACTTGCTCCTAAATAAGCAAATGAATGTTGAATGTCTTTTCTGGTATGTTTGAGGGACCAGAAGAAGAGCAGTTAAGTGAGATTTAGGAGAGTCAGCTCTCCCCACATGATATCAAGATGAAGAGCATTGCATATGGGTGGGTCTAGCTTCAGAGTAGCCCTAGCTGAAGCAACAACAAATATTCACAAACACACCCCTGGTAGCCCCAGAGCCCTGTGTATAATAACTGTGGACACACACTGGCCCACTTAGCCACACTTCCAAAGAAGCTGGACAGAGTGAGGCCCAGGAATTAAAGTACTTAAGCACAGTACAGTTACAGTGCAAAAGTAAGAAGTTTTTTGCTCGTTTGTTTGTTTTTATGTTCAAGAAAACAACAGAAAGCCTTTAAGCTGAGCATCATGAAGATGTCTTAGTGTAGAATACTGGGTTCACTGGCTTTTTAGCGAATCCTCCTTGTCCTTACTCTTTTATGCTATGCACAAGTTTTGTCTACTTGCCAAGGACCAGACTCAGCAGTTTGGGGGGGGGGGCTGAAGGATGGGATACCTGGAAGGCGCAGTAACGACTCAGTGACAGTGTTCATGTAAGCTGACAGGTCACTTTGGGTTCTGCAGTTGCTAAGTAGCTTCTTTGCTGCAGTTTCTTTAGCTGCTGCTTTTGCCTTGGTAACCTCAGTCTTTTATTATCATAAGCAAGGGGAAACAGAAAGAAAAGGGGAAATCACCCAATACAGAATGTTCTCATGATTCCAAAGATTATTCTTAGAAAATCACCAATATATTCTTCATCATCTTTAACTAAACACAAGAACTATTCCAAATTTAACACCAAAGCAAGAATAATCTATTTTTTATTATTAATGATTGTACAATCTTCTGGGCACTTGACCCAGAGTCTAGCAACATGCAATTTTGCAAAAAAGGTAAAAATAAGAATAGTGGTCAGTGTACCAGATAGTCATCTCCTTCTCACACAGCCTGCTCCAACCTCAAGACCCCTGCAGCCACCTAAGCTCCTCCTCAGCACTCTGTAAACACCAAGCCCCATGACTGGTTGGCCACAATGACCTCAGACAAGAAATCTGTCCCTGAAAGTCAGCAACTTCTATCCTTCTATATCCCAACAATTCCAAGGAAGACTTGATCCAATTTTCAGAGCTTCCATGAAAGGAAGCTCACCTTTCCTGGCATCTCTTTTCAATCTAGGAACCCAATAAAACTTGCAGCAATCACTCCAACCATTGCAACATTGTCTCCACACTCCTTCAGGAGGAATCAAAATATCTGGATTAAAGTTGCCATCTCCCTTTCTTGGTGGAGGCCACTATTCTCCTCCTATTCTAGGTTCCCACACTTTTAGTTTGTCATCCCATTTATATGTTACTCCATCCACAGTCTTCAGCCAATACCCCTTAGGGTCTCAAGTTTTACACAACGCCCTTGGAATATCCTCAGAAACTGAATTATTCATCATGGCCAATTTGAGTCCACTGTGCTGATACACATCATACCATGTGCTATAGTTGACCACACATTCAGTACAGTTTGTCCAAGCCTGAAAACTTCCCCAGGCTGTGGGTTCTTTCCCATGAACTGCATATCTGCCTTGACCCCAGCCTTGGTGATCATCTCTGTATAACTTACTGTGAAATTTACTTCACTCTTTTCCTGTATCACAGAAATAACCATTGATCTGGGAACACAGAACATGAAGATCAGATAGAAGGAAAAGACTAGCATTACACGAAATAATTATATGCAGGAGAAGATGACATGTGCATGCCATAAAGCATGACCTTGGGACACGTAGGCATTTCTGCCTTGGCTCTCTAGAGGCATGCTAAGCAGAAGATCCAAAGGGAAATGCATGGAGGGTTGATGGTCCACAATCTCGCGTCCCCTTTTTTCCAGTCTCTGCTGGCAGCACGTCAGGCATCTTATATGTCATCCCCAGCATCTACTAAAGAGAAAAACTGAAATGGGATTTGAATTGCTCTGAAATGTTTGCATATTCATCATAGGTAATATAAATGATCTATCCAAAACTTTCTTTTCTTCAAGTCCAGAAATTAATTATAGAAAAATTTATATGCCTTCACTCTTTGGGTCCTCATCTCACAATTTGGGGAAAGTAGATTTTTTTAACCTTAACACTTACTTGATTGTAGACCCACTTTTAGATTTTTCCAAGATAGCTCAGAAAAGATGACTGAAACCAACACTAGCTCTCCACTGACTTCTATATGCATCAGCTTCCCCTCAGATAGAGACTACTATTAAGTACATAAGTCAATGGAGAGCCCTCTGTCAATGGGGACTAAAGGTTTCTCTTGTTGCTCTTGCTTTCACAATTTCGAGATTATTTTTCCTTCTGTAGTGCATTCTTAAATCCACATTTTCATTAACTAATTACTGATATGCATGTCACAAATTTCTACATACAAGACAGCTCTCGTCTTTTATCTCAACTTGTTCTTTTACTAAACTTTGGGCTCTGTTCAAAGTCTTTTTAGAGATCTGTTTCCCTTTTTATCCTTTTCCTTTCCTTATGACATTATTTAGTTAAAGCACTTAAAAGTGAAATTGCTGTGACCTATGCAGCTTGGGTCCTGAAACCTTAATTAGAGGCAGTGAGGGAATGAAGAAAGGACAGGCACATGTGGTGTCTGGGGAGGCATTGTCCCCTCATTCTAGAGTAACTACATTTGAAGCCCTTCTCTGTATGTCCATGTGTGTTTAATAGGACACTTCTACAGCAGTTGATTTCCATATGGAATTTCTGAAGTTCTTTATTGTTAGTTATCCCTCCCATATTCCCTCCTTAACTCTTCAGCATATCCCTACCCATTAACTCTTCCTGTTTCATTGTTCCTCTTCGCCTCTTCAACTACTAACTTACATCCTCAATTCTTTAAGAAGCAAAACTCTTCATTGGAAATGGTTTTTATTAGCTATGTTCCCCAGAGAATATCGTGGTATTTTAAAAATTAGAAAATTATAGCGTTTTAATATCAGATCAAGAAACATGTGCTGCATATCTCCTATGCAAGTAGTGTACACAGTTTATGGAATCAAGTGAGTCACACAGTGCCAGAAGCACTCCATATGGTTTCTACAAGGTCATTCTCATAATGTTTCTCTTGGCTTTTTGTCCTCAGCATATGAACATGTTTCTCCGTCTAAAGTGGAAAACAAATTGCCTTGAATTGCACTCACACCCACATATAATTGACACTTTTTGCTTCACAACCAGACTTTTTAAAATGGTATATTGTATTTCCTATTTCTATTTTTTAATGCCTATCAAATGTTCTAGTCCATTGCAGCCTATTCAACTTGTTAGCATATCACTAATATTGCTCTTATTTTGGGGAAAATATATTACAAACTACCATTGAAAAATCTATCACCCACCTTACACTTGGATATGTATTTTCCTCACCAAATTTATATACATAGGAAAAAGATGATGTTTAACTTTGTTTCAAATCATGTTAAATTATTGTGTATATTGCTATTAATTGCTTTTAACTCATAAAAGTATCAATTTAGCATCAACTTACTATTCCCATATTCTTTAACACCAAACCCAAAGTATTAGCATAAAGTTTAGGTTTAATTAGCATTTACTATCTGAATTAAAACATACAATATTTATAGTTTATAAATTAATGCATACTATTGCTAAATTTTAAACTAACATTTGTCTCTTTGAATTTATCTCAAATGTTTGATCTCCAAAGCCCCAAGAACTGAAATACATTTAAGTGAAAGAAAAAATTCTTTACGTATTACAGAATCTAAAGTACTACAAATATTATCCTGAAGTCTAGTGAAGGCACAGCATGAAGGGCAAGGGTCGAGGGAAAGAGAGCTTGGGGGAGCGGGAGATCCCAGCTGGATTAAGAACAGAGAGGGAGAACAAGGAATAGACCATGGTAAATGAAGACCACATGAGAATAGGAAGAAGCAAAATGCTAGAGAGGCCCACAGAAATCCACAAAGATACCCCCACAATAGACTGCTGGCAATGGTCAAGAGACAGCCCGAACTCACCTACTCTGGTGATGGGATGGCCAAACACCCTAATTGTGCTAGAAACCCCATCCAATGACTGAGGGATCTGGATGCAGAGATCCAGGGCTAGGCCCTGGGTGGAGCTCCGGGAGTCTAATTAGTGAGAAAGAGGAGGGTTTATATGAGCGAAAATTGTTGAGACCAAGGTTGGATAAAGCACAGGGACAAATAGCCAAACGAATGGAAACACATGAACTATGAACCAATGGCTGAGAGGCCCCCAACTGGATCAGGCCCTAGGAATGGGTGAGACAGTTGATTGGCTTGATCTGTTTGGGAGGCATCCAGGCAGTGGGACTGGGTCCTGTGCTCATTGCATGAGTTGGCTGTTTGAAACCTGGGGCTTATGCAGGGACGCTTGGCTCGGCCTGGGAGGGGTGGGACTGGACCTGCCTGGACTGAGTCTACCAGTTGCCCTGGAGGAGATGGGAATGGGAGGGTGGGCTGGGGGAAGGGGAGAAGGGCGGGAGCAAGGAGAACAAGGGAATCCGTGGCTGATATGTAGAACTGAATTGTATTGTAAAATAAAAAATAAAATAAAATAAAAAATAAATAAAATAAGACAAGTTTAAGTTTTTGTGACTATATTACAATCATCAAAATTGTAAAAATTTGAACTTATAAGTGAGGCACAGTACAACCACAGAACTAGACCACTCTATGGGTAGAAAGACAGTTTGTTTTGGGGGACACAATTTTCCAGGCTATCTATCTCTCAGGGGCTGGAGGGAAAAGCCTTGTCAGTTTTATGGGGACGATGTGGTGGGAGGAGGCATGCAAAACAGCCTTGGAGCAAGCACCGTGGCTCTGATTTGTTGTAGGCCGTATAGGTTAATCGGGAATCAGATGTTCTTCGTCGAAGGTGCCTTTTGACCATTGGGGTCGATAAGAGAAGTAATGGCTTTTCCCGACAAACAGAAACCTGCTTCACAAGATTTCTAAGTAATGCTGAGTTGAGGTTTCTGTTTACCTGATAGTAATGCTGAGTCCATTTAGGACTTAGGACACACCATCAGCACTGCCATTTTGGGTGCCGGCTTTGGACTAACAGAGACCATGTTAAGTGTGTGTGTGTGTGTGTGTGTGTGTGTGTGTGTGTTTTAATCTGAAGCCCAGATGACAGGTTTGGGTGTTATTCCTCAGGCACTGTCCAATATTGATTTTACTGGCTCTTTCAGCGTTCTGGAACTCTTCACGTAGACTAGGCTCACACACCAGTGAGCCCCGGGGATCCACCTGTCTCTGATGGCCAAATACTAGGATTTTAAATATATAGCACCATGCTCAGGTTTTTAAAAATCACTGTTTTATGTATATGTTTGTGTGTGTACATAAGTGTAAGCATGTGCATCTTACATGGGATAGGCCCACAGAGATCAGAAGAGGGCATCCAAACTAGAGTTAGAAGCAGTTGTGAGCTGAGCTGCCTAATGTGGTGCAGGGAAGTAAAACCCAGGATTCTTCAAGAACAGCAAGTGTATTTAACTGCTAAGCCATTAACTCTCCAGCCTTCCAACTATAAAAAAATGAACTCCGGTACTCACATTTGCATAGCCAGGATTTTATCAGCTTAGCTATCTCTCCAGCCCCATGTTACCACACTTGTGAAATGTTCTCGAGTTTCATTTGTTACCACACCAGTATTATAATAACTATTTTATATATTACATAGTTTTGTGGTACTCCAGATGGAATGCTGGGCCTTGCACAAGCTGGGCAAATGCTCTATGGTAGTGTACATTCAAGACCTCTGAATGTGTTACTTTATAATTAAAATATGGCAGCATTTTGGAAACAAATTGTTTATAGAATTTGTAATTTTTTGTTTGTAATTTGTTTCTAGAATCATAAACTCACACTTATCATTAACTCACAGCTCTGTGTGTATTATATGACTTTTATATTATATATTTTCTAGACATTTTTCTAACTTTGAGAGCTCAGTTTACCTTAAACCTTTAAAGCAAAGAGACACACAGACCTACTGTCTGACTAGAAACCACAACCACAGAAAGACAGAAAGTCTTTCTTCCCTGCTATCTCTTTAGAAAATGGAGCTTCTCTACCCCAGATGCCACCAACAAGGAAGGCTCCTGCAGGCAAGCTCCCCCACCCAAACCCCCCATCAGACCCTGCAATCTACAAGACTCACGCCCTACCCCAATACCCATCCCCCTAGGACCCACTGGATTCCTGAGACACAGAATCTGCCTGCTCACATTGGACCAAGAAGTGACTGTTCCATCACACAGAGTCCAGCCTCTAGGACCTAGATCTTTGGACACAACCAGTCCCTGGGAACACCCACCTATCTCTGCTAGTAGGGAATATTTCTGTCTGCAAGCTCCCCCACCGAAACCCCCATCCACCCCTGCAATCTACAAGACCCATTCCCTACCCCAAGACCCATGCCCCTGAGATCCCAGTAGCTTCCTGAGATATGGAATCCGCTAGGCATCATTGGACCAAGAGGTGAGTGACTATTCCTTCACCCAGAGAGTCCTGCCTCTAGGACCTAGGCCTAGGACAAAACCAGTCCCCAGGAACCTCTACTCATCCCTGCCCCAGGTGCCAGCCAGCAGGGAAGACTCATGCAGGCAAGCTCCCCCAACAAAACCCCCCATGAGGCTATGCATTCTACAAGACTTGTACCCTACCCCAATATACATCCCCCTTGGATGCTACTTGCTTCTTCTGCCAAGGAATCCTCCAGCTCTCATTGGACCAAGAAGTGAGTGATTGTTCCCCCACCCAGAGTCTGGCCTCTAGGACCTAGGTCCAGGGACACAAACAGTCCCTGGGAACCCCTGCCCGATATACCTCAGTTGCTGGCCAGCCGGGAAGACTCTTGTAGGAAAGATCCCCCACCAAAACTCCCCATTGGACCATGGATTTACAAGACCCACACCCTACCCCAACCTACCAATCCCCCTGTGACCCCAGTGGCTTTCTGAGACATGTAATCTGTCAGTTCTCATTGGACCAAGAGAGGCTTCCTGAGACACAGAATCCTCCAGCTCTGATTGGACCAAGAGCCCTGATATGACCAAGTGTGTCTCCCTGATCCACAGAACCAGCCAGCTTGGATTGAACCAAGAGCAGCACCCTGAGATACAAAATCAGCCAGCTCAATTAGACCAAGAACTAAGATTGGACCCAGAGTGGCCACCTGAGACCCAGACACAGCAAGCACAGATGGGACCAATTGCAGCATTTTCAGACATAGCCAGCTCTTGCACCTAGTGGAGGAAGAGATGTGCAGAAGCCTGTGCAAAAATACACGCAACAACATAAAGAACAATAAGGCAACCCCAGAACCTAGCCCTTCTACAACAGCAGGACCTGTTGTACAATTAAAATGTAGAAGAAGCAGAAGACAGCTACCTTAAAATAACTTCATGAAGATGCTAGAGGCCTTTAAAGAGGAAATGAAAAATCCCCTTGAGGAAATGACAAACAAAAAATTGGAAGATACTAATAAATCCCTTAAAGAAAACCATGAAAAAGCAATTAAAATGTGAAGGAAACAGTTCAAGACCTGAAAGGTGAAAGGGAAAGAATGAAGAAGACACAAACTGAGGGAATTCTGGAAATAGAAAATTTGAATAAAAAAACAGGACCTACAGATGGAAGAATAAACAACAGAATACAGGAGATGAAAGAGAGAATCTCTGGTATAAAGGCTACAATAGAGGAAATAGAATAATTAGTCAAAGAAAACACCAAAGCCAAAAAATTGTAACACAAAATATCCAGGAAATCTGGGTGACTTATTAAAGCAGACTCATCAGAATAACACCTGACTTCTCAGTGGTAACTTTGAAAGCCAGAAGGTCCTGGTCAGATGTAATGCAGACACTAAGAGACCATGGATGCCAGCCTAGACTAATATACCCAGCAAAACTTTCAATCATCATAGATGGAGTGAACAAGACATTCCAAGACAAAACTAGTTCTAAACAATGCCTATCCACAAATCCAGTCCTACAGAGAGTAGTAGAAGGAAATTCCAACCTAAGGAAGTCAGATACACCCTCGAAAACACAGGCAACAGATAACCACACAGAAGGAAATCCCAAAGAAGAGAAATACAGACACACATTACCACCAAAAGATAACAGGAATTAACCATCACTGGTCATTAATATCCCTTAATATCAATGGATTTAATTAACCTATAAAAAGACACAGGCTAACAGAATGGATATAAAAACAGGACCCATCTTTCTGCTGCATACAAGAAATACACCTCACCTTCAAAAATAGACACTACTTCAAAGTAAAAGGTTGGAAAAAGCCTTTACAATCAAATGATCTTAAGAAGTAAGCTGGTGTAGCTATCCTAATAACCAACAAAATAAACTTAAAATTAGAATCAATCAAAAGATATTGAGAAGGACATTACATACTCATAATAGGAAAGATCCACCAAGATGAAATCTCAATTCTGAACATTTATGCCCCAATATAAGAGCACTCACATAGTAGTAGGAAACTTCAACACCCCACTCTCACCACTGGACAGATCTGCCAAATCAAAACTTAACAGAGAAATAAGGGACCTAACTGATATTATGACTCAAATGGACTTAATTGGTATCTACAGACCATTCCACCTTAAGGAAAAAAAAATATACCTTCTTCTCAGCACCCCATGGACCTTTCTCTAAAATCGACCTCATAATCAGTCACAGAGCAAATCTCAAAAGACACAAAAAAAATATTAGAATAACCTCCTGTGTTCTATTGGACAACTATGGTTTAAAGTTAGATTTTAACAACAACAAAAATTACAGCAAGCCTACAATCTCATGAAAACTGAATAATGTTCAACTGAATAACCAATGGGTCAAGAAAGAAATAAAAAAAGAAATTACAGACTTCCTAGAGTTCAATGAAAATGAATGTACTATATACCCAAACTTATGGGACACTATGAAAGCAGTGCTAAGAGGGAAATTCATAACACTAAATGCCCACATAAGGAAGTTGGAGAAATCTCACACAAGTGACTTAACAACACACCTGAAAGCTCTAGAACAAAAAGAAGCAAAGTCACACAGGAGTAATAGATGCCAGTAATAAATGGAGAGCTGAAATCAATGAAATAGAAACAAAGAGAACAATACAAAGAATCAACGAAACAAAGAGTTGGTTCTTTGAGAAAATCAACAAGATAGACAAGCCCTTATCCAGACTAACCAAAAGGCAGAGACAGAGCATCCAAATTAACAAAATCAGAAATGAAAAGGGAGACATAACAACAGACAACGAGGAAATCCAGAGAATCATCAGGTCATACTTCAAAAATCTATACTTTACAAAATTGGAAAATCTAAAAGAAATCGACAATTTTCTGGATAGTTACAACATATCAAAGTTAAATCAAGACCAGATAAACATTTCAAAAAGACCAACAACCCCTAAGGAAATAGAAATGGTCATTGAAAGTCTCCCAACCAAAAAAAAAAAAAAAAAAAAAAAAAAAAGTCCAGGAATACATGGTTTCAGCGCAGAATTCTACCAGATTTTCCAAGAGCTAACACCAATACTCTTGAAATTGTTCCACACAATAGAAACAGAATGAACATTACCAAACTCCTTTTATGAAGTTACAGTTACTCTGATACCCAAACCACACAAAAATGCAACAAAGGAAGAGAATTGCAGACCAATCTAACTCATGATTATTGATGCAAAAATACTTAATAAAATATTGGCAAACTGAATCCAAGAACACATAAAAAATTATCCACCATGATCAAGTAGGCTTCATCCCAGAGATACAAGGATGGTTCAACATATGAAAATGTGTCAGTGTAATATACCATACAAACAAACTGAAAGAAAAAACACATGATCATTACATTAGATGCTGAAAAGGTCTTTGATAAAATCCAAAATCCATTCATGATAAAGGTCTTGGAGAGATCAGGAATACAAGGAACATTCCTAAATGTAATAAAGGCAATTTACAGCAAGCCAACAGCCAACATCAGACTGAATGGAAAGAAACTCAAAGCAATTCCACTAAAGTCAGGAAAAAGACAAGGCTGTCCACTCTCCCCATATTTTTTCAAAATAGTACTTGAAGTTCTAACTAGATCAATAGGACAACAAAAAGAGATCAAGGGGATACAAATTGGAAAGGAAGAAATCAAACTTTCACTATTTGCAGATGACATGATAGTATACATAAGTGACCCCAAAAATTCACCAGAGAACTCCTACAGCTGAAAAACACCTTCAGTAATGTGGCAGGATACAAGATTAACTCAAAAAAATCAGTAGCCCTCCTACATATAAATGATAAACAGGCTGAAAAAGAAATCAGAGAAACATCACCCTTTACAATAGCCACAAAAAATATAAAATACCTTGGGGTAACTCTAAGCAAGTGAAAGACTTGTATGACAAGAACGTTAAGTCCCTGAAGAAAGAAATTGAGGAACATATCACAAATTGGAAAGATCTCCCATGCTTATGGATAGGTAGAATTAACTTAGTAAAATTTGCAACCTTACCAAAAGCAATCTACAGATTCAATGCAATTCCGCATCAAAATCCCAACATAATTCTTCACAGACCTGGAAAGAACAATACTCAACTTCATTTGAAAAAACAAAAAACCCATAATAGCTAAAATAATCCTGCAGAATAAAGCCACCTCTGGAGACATCACCATCCCTGACATCAAGCTCTACTATAGAGCTATAGTAATAAAAAACAGTTTGGTATTGGCATATATACTGACATGTGGACAAATGGAATCAAATTAAAGACCCTGACATTAACCCACACACCTATTAACACCTGATTTTTGACAAAGAAGCCAAAATCTGTACAATGGAAAAGAGAAAGCATCTTTAACAAACTGCTGGCGTAACGGGATGTCAGCATGTAGAAGATTACAAATAGATCCATATATCTCTCCACACACAAAACTCAAGTCCAAGTGGATCAAAGACCTCAATATAAAACAAATTACACTTAACGTCATAGAAGAGAAAGTGGAAAGTAGTCTGAAACGCATTGGCACAGGAGACTACTTCCAAAATATAACACCAGTATCACAGACACTGAGAGCAACAATCAATAAATGGGACCTCCTGAAACTGAGAAGCTTCTGTAAGGCAAAAGACTCAGTAAATAAGACAAAATGACAGCCTACAGAATGGGAAGAGTTCTTGACCAACCCCATATCTGACAGAGGGCTAATATCCAGAATATATGGAAAACTCAAGAAACTAGACATCAAAATAAGGAACAATCCAATTAAAAAATGGCCTATAAAGCTAAACAGAGAATTCTCAATAGAAGAATCTCAAATGGCCACAAGACATTTAAGGAATTGCTCAACATCCTTAGTCATCAGGGAAATGCAAATCAAAATGACTCTGAGATACTATCTTACACCTGTCAGAATGGCTAAGATCAAAAACACTGAAGACAGTTTATGTTGGAGAGGATGTGGAGCCAGGGGAACACTCCTCCACCATTGGTGGGAGTGCAAACTTTACAGCCACTTTGGAAATCAGTATGGTGGTTTCTTAGAAAATTGGGATTCAATCTTCCTCAAGACCCAGCTATACCACTCTTGTGCATATAACCAAGGAATGCTCAATCAATAAATACCATAAGGACACATGCTCAATTACATTCACAGCAGCATTGTTTGTAATAGCCAGAACCTGGAAACAACCTAGATGCCCCTCAACTGAAAAATGGATTAAGAAAATGTGGTACATATACACAATGGAGTACTACTCAGCAGAGTAAAAACAATGCCATTATGAAATTTGCAGGCAAATGGATAGAACTGGAAAATATCCTGAGTGAGATAACCCAGACTCAGGACAAACATGGTATGTACTCACTCATAAGTGGATACTAGATGTAAAGCAAAGGATAACCAGACTACAACCCACAGCTCCAGAGAAGCTAGCTAACAAGGAAGACCCAAAGAGGGACGCATGGATCACCCTGGGAAGGAGAAAGAGATGAGATCTCCATGAGTAGACTGGGGATAAGAGGTGTCAATGGATGGTAGAGGATGGGGCATGAGAACATAAGAAAACAGGATGGTCGAGCTGGAACACAGATGGAGTGGGAGAGCAATGAAAGTGATACCATGATAGAGGGAGACATCATGGGGATAGGGAGAAACTGGGTGCTAGGGAAGTTCCTAGGAATCTCCAAGATGATCCCAGCTTAGACTACTAGAAATAGTGGAGAGGATGCCTGAATTGAACTGGCTTACCCCAGTGATCAGATCAGTGAATACCCTATCATCATAGGGTCTTTCTCCAGTAACTGATGGAAGCAGATGCAGAGATCCACAGCCAAACACCAGGAAAAGCTCCACAAGTCCAGTCAAAGAGAGAGAAGAGTGATGCTATGAGCAAGGGCATCAAGATCATGATGGGGAAACCTGCAGAGATGACCAAAACAAACCAGTGGGAACTCATGAAATTTGAATCAACAGCTGTGGAGCCTGCATGTGACTGGGCTAGGCCCTTTGCATAGTGAGACAGTTGTGTAACTTGATCTGCTTAAGAGGCCCCCTGGCAATAGGAGCAGAATCCATCCCTGGTGCATGAGCAGGCTTTTTGGAGCCTACTACCTATGATGGGATACTTCACATATCCTTGAGGCAGGGGGAGAGGCTTGGACATGTCTCTACTGAATGTATTTCCTCATGGGGAGGCCTTAACTTCTTGCAGATGAGAATGGGGCAGGGAAGCTGGAGTGGTGGGAGGAAGAGGGGAATCTTTGATTGTTATATAAAATACATTTTAAAAATTCATAATAAAAATAAATAAATAAAAAGAAAATGAAGTTCATTTTTTCATTGTCTGATTTAATACAATTTTCCCAATTCTCTTTTCAACAGCTCAATCATGATCTTAGATGTTTTTGTTATTGCTCTTGTACTTTTCCCTTTAGGTAGTTCAGCTGGTAAATCTGCATCATATTATTTTCTACATTAATAAATCAAACATGTTTTTAAGAAAGTTAGTAGAGTGAAAGAAAAATATATGCAATATAGATTTCTAGAGATATGATAAACTTGTGTGCCAGGCAGAAAAATTGCCTAGATATTTATCAGAAGGGAGGACACTAAGCCTCCCCCAGGGACTCCTGGTGTTCTCTTCAGGGAAAGCTGAGGAAGTGAAATAGGAGCAAAGGTCATTTCTCTGTATTCTCAAGGGAGAAGAATACAGGCAAATGGATTTGTTTGTTCATCTTCTGGAAAAGCCTTTCATAATAGTAATGTCCACCAATTCTAGCAAAAGTGATATTCCAAGTGATGTAGGAAGGCATCATTATCAGGCAGACTATGTGCCCCATTTACCTCTACATGTCCCTGTGGATACACTATTGGCTAGTATAAAGTGACCCAAACAAGGACTGAAGTAATGCTTTGGCAAGAAAAGTTAAAGTTTCAATGACAATGCTTAATTTGGAGAAATACTTATAATTGTGCAAGTATCACATGTTCATACACTTTTGATTAATTTCAAATAAGAAGAGCAGCAACATTGTTTAAGGGAGAAATTCTAATGTAGGGTCCTGTGCTGTAACAACCAAGAGTTTGAAGCCAACTGACACATTGCCTGAGTCATGGGCAGTGCTTTCTGGAAAGGAGGTAGAAGTAAAAAATTCCTACTTTTGACTATAGCTGGATTAACTGGACAGAAAATCAATAAGTCAGTTCTGGACTTAACACTTCTGACCAAGTAAACTTAACAGGCTTAGGCAGGACTTCCTACCCAGCAGCAACATAACATTTGCTCATACTGCACATGGAGTGTTCTCCATAGTGGAATATGTGTTAGGGTACAAAGCAAGGATTAATAACTCAGAAAGACTGGAATCATTACCTAGTATCATTTAGATCACAGTATGTTACCAAAACCTATGGGGTTAGGCACTTTTAGGAAGAAGGTTATAACAATAAATGTCTTCATAAGAAAAGGAATAAAAGACCCCCAACTAAATAGCCTAACATTACTTTTCAAGGAATTATAGAATGGAGAACAAAGCAAGCCTAAAATTAACAAGATAAAGAAAATAATAATAATTAAAACTATAGCAGAACGTAATGAAAGGAAAAAGAAAGAAAATAATTGATGAATTCGAGTTTTGGAAAATAAAGTTGACAAACCTCATAGTTTGCTTAAAGAAAAAATAGAATAGTCCTTTAAATAAAATAGAAAGTGAGATAACACAGCTGTCTCAGAAATGAAATGGATCATATGGGGCAAGTCTATGCCAACAAATGAGATGACCTACAGAAAATGTAAGAGTTCCTAGATGAAAACAACCTACCAATACCATGCCAGAAAGAAATAGGTATCTGTAACTAATCAATAACAAAGATTAAGACGAAACTGTCAATAACCTGCCAATAGTGAAAGACCTAAAAGCCCAGTACCAGATGGAATCACAGCTGAATTCTAACAAAAAGATTACACCAAAAATATTTACAAAAGGATTAATATTCACAGAAGGATTAACACCAATACTTCCTAAACTCTTCTAAGAGTAGCTATAGGGATTCCTTCCAAAAACATATTACACAGCCAGCATCACAAGAAAAGAAAACTATAGCTCGGTGTCTTTGACTAATGTCAATGAAAAATCCAAAATAAAATATTTGCAAAGTAAATGCAAAAGTATAATAAAAAAATTTTATGGCTATATATATATATATATAAGTGATATGTATGCCTGGCAGGCAAGGTTGGCTTAACTTATGTAAATTAAATCAATGTGAAATATTACATTAAAAGAATGAAAGATAAAATAAGATTTTATCATCTATCCTGACAAAGAAGAGAGAATAAACTTCTATTCTTTATTTTAAAAAAAAACTCAATGATTTATTAATTGAATGAAATTGTGAGACATAACAACAACCATTTGTGGACTGCCCACAGCTAACATCACCTTGGGAAACTGAAAGCTTTCCTTCTAGGTCCTGATGGGAATCAAAGATGCATACCCTTCCTATATCTGTTCAATGAAGTGTTGTAAATAATGCAAGAGCAATTAGAAAAGAAAAATAAACCCACTTAAATTAGAGAAATAGAATTAAAAGTATCTTCCTTTGTCAATGAGATTATCCTACATCAAAAAACTCAGATACTACAAAATAAAGTTAATTCAGTGCAGTTATACAAGACAAACCAAGATGTAAATAATTACATGAAATATGCACAGTAGAATTTTTTTCTCAGCAACAAATAAGAGCTATATGCAGTACATACAATTGTTGCATTCAGGAGTATTTGATGGAATCATTTGAAATATTCAAGATATTGTGAACTTTAAAGGCTTAGAATATGCAGTTGTTTTGTAATAATAAAAAGTCAGCCAAATGTTAATGATGTTTGTTTCCACATGTCAGAGAGGCAGCACAGTTTGCCTGTGTCTTTGTCCTCCTGGTCATTGTCCTTTGCCTCCTCACTGGGCCTTGAAAGACTGTAAGGCAAAGCACAAAAGGGGTGAGCTGGGGCCACAAAGAGCTTTAGTTAACTAAGTAAAAAATAATTAATTAATTCATATCTGGAGACTCACAGAAAAGTGTTTTTAAAGTTCATAAATAAATGTGATCCTTAAAACCCACCAATCTAATGTGTGTGTATTTGGGGGGAAGTTTTAGCATTTGTACAGACTTCTAGTATTCTCCAGTATGTGAGATCACTAAACTGCAATGGAGGCCAGATATGCATAGAAGGCCCAGCAGACTATTACCCACAGGGCATCCCCACGGTGTGAACTGTGCTGTGGTCTGACTGTACAGGGTCTTTCAAAGATTCCAGTGTCAAAACTTTCATCTCTAGTTAAGTAATATAGAATGTGACAGTGGTTCCTTACAGTGGCAGAGTCTAGACAGAGTGCTTAGGCCATGGATGTATGAACTTCAGGGGATTTAATGTAGTTCTTATTGGGCCATAGCTTGATCTTGGAGAGTTTCTTATAGAGCAACCCCACAGTCTTTCCTTGTGTCTCTGGCTCCCTATCATTCTCTGGATTTCCAAGATGTGATAAAGCTAGGGTGCTTTAATTAGAGACAAGCAGATGGCCCTTGCACCTCCAAAAGCCTGATTCAAATAGACATCTTCTATTTTCATTTTATTCAGCCCTTGATTTTCTTACAATGGTAGAGAATGGTGGTCATTGCTCTATTTCTGAAAATCAGTAAGCAGCTTTAGAACAAGGTAAAGACAAACACACTAGAAATGACCTAGAACAATGATTATAGGGAGGACAAGAAGAGGGGACTGGGCACTCCTCACAGCTGAAAATGGGCATCCAACAGGAAACTGGAAATAGAAGTAACCGTAACCTCAGTTATACCTTGCAAAGACCTTACTTGAGCTATGACATGCAATGGGACTCTCTGAAAGGCCAAATTTAAGAATGAATGGCTTTTTATTTGTCAAAAGAAAACTGTCAACAAAAAAGCTGTCAGTCTGTAGCATTTTGGTGGTATATTTTCAAATGAGGTCTTGCTATGTTGCCCAGGGTAGTCTCAACCTCTTGAACTTAAGTGATTTTCCTACCCTTTATAGGTTGCATGTAGTCAGATTCAGAGTGAGACTAGGAAGCAAAAAGAAAGGGAAACATTTGGAAAATTCGCAGCTTGACCAAGAGTAAAATAGCATTCTCTGGAAAAACAATGAATGGTCAATTGAGCAATTGCTTGCTAGATCAACCATGTATTCACCAGTAAAATAAGAACAGAACAGCTAAAGTCTTCCAGAAATCTTTGAAGACATCTTGCCCATCACAGTTTTGGAGTGACAAGGTCCAAAATCATAGTGAAGGGTCTAGGTGAGGTCCCTGGCTGCATTTCATGGAGACACAGTGATATAAGCAAACATCCTATCTAGAGTCAGAAGCAGAGAGCACTAGATGGGGTTGTCTAGTTCTTCTAAAGAAAACTCTGGAACTATAGAACAACTTCCTGAGAACATGTCTCAGTGGACTACAGACATCCTACTAGGAGTTATCTCTTTGTTTTTCCTTTTAGAGAAAATAGATTTTTTTCACATACTTTATCCTGATTATGATTTCCCCTTCCTGTACTCAACCCAGTTTCTCCATACTTCCACTCTCATCTAGATCCACTCTTTCTCTGTCTCTTATTAGAAAACAAACAGACTTTCAAGGTATAATAATGTGGTAAAATATAATAAGGTAAAACAAAAACTAGCACATTAAAATTGAACAGAAACAAACAAAAACAGAAGGAAAAGTGCCCAAGAGAAGTCATAAGAATAAGAAAACCACTTGTTGCCCACTCTGGACACCCAAAAAACACTAAACTGGAAGCCATAATCTATACACAGAGGATCTGTTGCAAACTCTTGCAGCCCTGTGCTCTCCTATGAACTTTGTGTTGATTTAGACGGTCTTGGTTTTATTATAGTCCATGGAGACAAAGGCTGTAGACAGGGTTCAAAGGAAAAGTCCACAGTGTAGTGAAACTTAGGACCCGAGAGCGTTTTCTAGGAATGGAATAACCTGAGCTGTTGGGGTGACGTTCTTTATTCTTCCATATCAGCTTCAACTTTTCATAGCTTATATACACATGCAACAGCAAACTTTGGCAATAAAAACGGTTACAGAAACTTCTCAGGGTCATAACGCATTCTTTGGTAAGCGGTAAGGGACACAAGGACTTATCAGCTTTGATTGGTGGGCAGCTGTGGTTGTAAAAGTTTGGCTTGTAACATAACACTTAAGGGGACAACTACAAGGGTTACAAAGGAGAAAGGCTGAGCTATCGTGAAATCATGCACTAATCGACATTTCTAGGGTAAAATTAACATTATAGGCTAACATTTTGTGACCAGCAAAATGTAAAGGTGCCGAGAAGTGCAGCTGCAGCTCCGCCTAAAAACAATGAGTAACCATGGCAACCAGTGTAAAGCAACGGGGGAAGTGAACAGTGCCAAGTTCAGCACTTTTGACAATAGTTGGCTGGCATTAAAAAACGTCCCAAGTCTAAAGATACCTTTTGTCATCCTGCATTACAGGTCAGAGCACGAGAGGAACTTAAAACTTTTTTATTCAAGACTGTGGGACCAGATCTTTCCCTGCAGTTCTGACTTTTTGGGGAGCTTCTCTCATGGTAATTGGATATAAAGCTGATTCTCTCTGGACTAAGTTAAATTGATTAAACTGGTTAATTGCCTGCTATCCACATAAAATTTGGGACTTAAACATAAACAGTTAGTAAACTGAGCCTAAAATCTTATATCATAAACTGAGACTAGAAGTATGTTCAAAGCATTAATTGCTTAGGGAATTCTGCCAGATGCTGGGCCAGACATTATCAACTGGACCTGGCGGGGGAAAACAGGGCAATTTAGGTCGCTTATGTGCCCCCAAAAGACTTTGATTCAACAAACCCAGATATTTGTACTCCCGTCCTTGAATAATATCTGGGAAAGTCTGGCTTACGATTTTTACACAAAGTAAGCCAGTCTGGCTACCTTGTCCTGTCAGCTTAGTTGAAGATATGAAACAGGCTTCTAAGTTTCTCACTGTTTCGTGGAACAAAGGCTGAACTATGAGGGCTTGTTTTATTTACTAGAATTACACAGTACAGGAAGAAGTCATCTTCTGACAATGGAATGCACAGGAATGACAGTGTCCGATAAATGAGAAACACACTGCTACAGTTGTGGGACAATTCCCATAGCTGTTTTGGGGGGGGAGGGGAATAGGCTAGCACACAAGAGAATTACAGACAGAAACAGTCAGTATGCATAGGCAATATTCCTCATAGGCCTTGCCTTATGAGTTTCCTCCTTCAGATAGGTGTTTCTCTGGTGGACTGGCCTCATAAATATCAGCTGTCATCTACTGCATAGCTTTGCAGATCCTAGCATGTTTTCTCGGTGTCCTCCATTACCTGACTCTTAAACTCTTTCTGCCTTCTCTTCTTCAGGGTTCCCTGATCCTGGAGGGAAGGAACTTGATGGACACATGTTGTTTAGAGTTGATTATTCCAAGATTTCTCACTTTCTGCATAGTATCTGGCTGTGGGTCTCTGTATTTGTTCTCATCTGCTGAAGGAGGAAACTTCGTGTGTGTGTGTGTGTGTGTGTGTGTGTGTGTGTGTGTGTGTGTGTAATTTTGTTTGATCCAGTGTCACTAGGCTATATAGTATCAGGTTCTTGGTCACCCACACAGTGTCAGATAAAGGATTCCATCTCCCAGAGTGGGCCTTAAGTCAAATCCCATATTAAGTGGTCCCACAAGCTTGAGCAACCTTTGCACTAGCTTTCAGGTAGGACATTATTCTCAATCCCAGGAGTTGTGGCAGAGTTGGTTGTAGCTTAAGTTTTTCTGTGTCCCACCTAGTGCTCAGTCAGACAAATCTCTCACCCATAGTCCTGTAGCCTTTTATTATATAATCACACAGAGGCTTAATATTAATTATAACTGCTTGGCCATTTGCTCAGGCTTATTACTGACTAGCTCTTACACTTAAATTAACCCATAATTCTTAACTATGTTTAGCCATGTGGTTTGGTACCTTTTCTCAGTTCTGCCTTGTCATCTTGCTTCCTCTGTGTCTGACTGGTGATTCCTGACTCTGCTCTTCCTCTTCCCAGCATTTCTTAAGTCTGCTCACTCTGCCTGTACTTCCTGCCTGGCTACTGGCCAATCAGTGTTTTATTAAACCAGTATACAACAGCATTATTCCACAGCAGTTGGTGTTTTTGTTTCTCTTTTGGTAGCATGCAAAGTACCTTCCTGTACCAAAGATGCTAGGATATATGTTTATGTGTAAAGGCTCCATGTAGGTACCAGCTTGACTTCTCCATGTTTAATGAGTTGTGTAAGTGTGCTCTTCAGCAATGGGGCCTTGCCATCAGTTTGTGGAGAGCAACCTATAGTCTTGGCAACAGCATGGAGTGTTTGAGGATTTCCATGGGATCCCTTTTGTGTAAAAACTCAATTAGATTTAGCCCAATCTTAGGACTAGAAGCTTCATTTGGTGACAAGAAATGGCCAGGTTGGGCTGTCTTCCCAATTATTTGACAATTTCAGTCAGATCTCCTTCATATATGTATGTATTTTAGAAAGCTTCTACTGCATTAGGTTTTTTTTTATATACCCCTCAAATGGCACTTAATTTTAACTCTCTCCTCATATTCTATCCCTTGTCTCCCTCTTCCTTCCCCTTCCCAATTTGATCCTCCTTTCTAGCTCATCATATATCCATAATAACTCTCTATTATATTTCATTTTACTAATGAGATCTATCTGTCTCCCTTTCCTCCTTACTCTACAATTAATCTCTGTGTTTCTGCAATCTTAGCTTGGTTATCATTGACTTAACAGCTAATATCTATATGTAAGTGAATGCATACCATATTTGTCTTTCTGGGATACCTCACTCAGGTAAATTATTTTTAGTTGCATCATTTTACCTGTGAATTTCATGATTTCATTTTTTTAATGGTTGAGTAATTCTCCATTTCTAAATTACTACATTTTCTTTATTCTTCTGTTGAGGGACATCAGGGTTGTTTTCAATTTCTGGCTATTATGAATAGAACAGCAATGAAAATGCTTGAGCAAGTGTCTCTGAGGCAGAACCAAGTGTCCTTTGGGTGTATGCCCAAGAGTGGTATTGCTGGGTCTTGAGGCAAATTAATTCCAATATTCCTGAGGATCTACCACACTGATTTGCATAGTGGCTGTATAATTTTGAGCTTCCACTGGCAATGAATAAGTGTTCCACCTACTCAATGTCTTCACCAGCATGAGCTGTCTTATGTCCCCTTACAGGTGCTAAGTCAGGCACCAGGATGTGGTTTTTGCCTTTAAAAAGCCCCTTGGTCTAAATGATCTGGGCAAATCTTAGATCCCAAGTACCTGAGTGTAGTACAAGCTGGCTGAAATAAAGATTTTCATTTAGCTATAAACTGTGTGAAAGTGTGTAGATGTAACCAACCATCTTATTAAAATAAGAAACACAGAACCAATGTAAAAGAGAAAGCAGAGAGGTCAGAGCTCAGAGCTAAAATCTTACCTCCTGCAGTGCTCCTAGCTTCCCCGAAAGAGAGCTACTTCCTGTGTGCCTGTCTTTAAATAGTCTTTCTGTTCTGCCTTCTCATTGGTTGTAAACCCAAACACATGACTGCCTCGTCACTGCCTGTAAGTACCGCCCTCCAGGTCTTAAAGGCGTATGTCTCCAATGCTGGCTGTATCCCTGAACACACAGAGATCTACCTAGCTCTTCTACCAAGTGCTGGGATTAAAGGCATGCACCACCACCACCACCACCACCACCACCACCACCACCACCACCACACTCTTGCTATGGCTCTAATAACTCTGACCCCAGGGCAACTTTATTTATTAACATACAATTAAAATCACATTTCAGTACAAATAAAATACCACCATAAAAGTGGTCATCTCTGATGGGCTTTCCATATCACTGACACAAAGCATGCAGAAAAATCTAGGAAATCATGAAAAAAAATCCAAGAATAATAGGAATAGAAGAAGATAAAAAACCAGGCCAAAGGCACAGAAAATAATTTCAACAAAACCATGGAAAATTTTTTACTAACCTAAAGAAGAAGATAGCTATCAAGATTCAGGAGTCATGAAAACAACAAATAGACTAGACCAGAAAAGAAATTCCCCTTGTCACATAATAATCAAAATATACAAAATGAAGAAAGAATATTAAGCACTGTAAAGGAAAAGACCAAGTAACATGTAAAGGCAGACCTATAATTAGAATAACACCTGACTTCTCAATGGGAGCTCTAAAAGCCAAAAGTCCTGAGTAGATGTTCTACAGATTCTAAGAGGCCATAGATACCAGCCTACTATGCACAGCAAAACTTTCAGTCATAGTAGATGGAGAAAATAAGATATTCTGTGATAAAAACCAAATTTAAACAATCTCTATCTACAAATCCAGCTCTATAGAAGACACTAGACAGAAAACTCCAGCATAAAGAGGTTAGTCACACACAAGAAAATACAGGAAATAAACTCAGACTAGAAAACCAAAAGAGGAGAATCACACACACACACACACACACACACACACACACACACACACACACCCCACAACAACAAAATGACAGGAACCAGCAAATATTGCTCATGGATATCTCTCAACATCAATGATCTCAATTACCCAATTAAAAAAAAATAGACTAAGAAAATAGGAGCTATCCTGATGCATCCAACACACACACACACACACACACACACACACACACACACACACACACACATCTTAACATCAAGGATAGACATCACTTCAGTGTTAAATGATGGGAAACAATATTCCAAGAAAATGGACCTAAGAAGTAAGCTGATGTAGTCATTTTAATAGCTGACAAAAGACTTCAAACCAAAACTAATCAGAAGAAATAATACTCATTAAAGAAAAAATTCACCAAAAAGACATTGCAATTCTTAACAACTATGCACCAAACATAGGGGCACCCAAGCTCATAAAAGAAACCCTACAACAGCTTAAATCACATACTGACTTTAATACAGTGACTTTAATTTTTAATAGTGAAAGACTTCAATATCCTACTCTTGACAATGGACTGGTCCAAACAAAAACTAAACAGAGAAATTTTGGAGCTAACTGATGTTATAAATCAAATGAACCCAACAGATATTTACAGAATATTTCACTCAAACACAAAATAATATACCTTCTTCTCAGCACCTCATGGAACTTTCTCCAAAATTGACCACATACTGGGACACAAAGCAATTCTCAACAAATGCAAAAATATGAAAATAATTCCCTGCATCCTATTTAACCACCACAGATTAAAGAAGGATAGCAACAACAACAACAAAAAAGAAGATTACAGACTCATGGAAATTGAACAAGTTACTACTGAATGAAAAAGAAGTCAAGACAGAAATCAAGAAAGAAGTTAAAGACTTTTTAGAATTGAATGAAATTGAAAACAACATACTCAACCTTATGGGACATAATGATGAATGATGGTGGTTCAGAAAGGCAAGTTTATAGTGTTATGGGAGCTCACTAGAGATGACCACTCAGACATAGTTACAGCCACTTGAAAGTCTTGCAAGTTTTTATTCCACACCCAAGTGTTTGGGGACCTGAGTATACAGTCTTGAGGCTCCAGAACATGGGGATTTTAAAGGCAGAATCCACATCCTGAAATCTCATTTAGCACCTGCATGGGGACTTCTCAGAAGCAAGCAGATTGAAGCAAGAAGTTTCACAGAAGTTAAGATAAGCGGTTAGTTGGAGGAGGTTCCAGATAGATAAGCAGTTGTAGTTTTAACAGAAACTGAGTTAGCTAGGACATCCTAACTTTGGACTAGACTAGATATCAGCATCTAGAATTACAATCTTCCTAAACCCAGGTGCCTAGATGACATTGTAAAAACACAATAAATTACAGCCAGGACAATATGTCTTCATTAGAACCCAACAATACTACCACAACAGGACCTGAATATTGCAACATAGCCAAAGCACAAGAAAAATACCTTAAAATTAACTAAGTTTTCCATGGGATTCTACATCAAGGAGATCAAACTCTAATTAAAATTGAAATGGTCTCAGTAAGAAAAACAAAATGTAGGAAACTACACTGTCTTTCTCTGTTACATCAGGAGTTTTTACATTTTACATTTAGTTTGACTGAGGCATCCATTTCTACTATATTGTCCCCAGTGCCTGAGATTCTCTCTTTTATCTCTTGTAGTCTGTTGTGAAGCTTGCCTCTGTGGTTCTTATTTAAGTTTCCAAATTTTTAACTTCCAGATTTCTCTCAGTTTGGGTTTTCTTTACTGATCCTATTTCCACTTTCAAGTCTTGAATTGCTTTATTAATTTCCTTCCACTAGTTGTATTACCACAGATTTCTGTAAAGGATTTATTTGTTTCCTCATTGGAGACCTTCATCATATTTATACAGTTAATTTTAAGGTATTTTTCTTGTGCTTTGGCTATATTGCAATATTTAGGTCCTGTTGTGGTAGTATTGTTGGGTTCTAATGAAGACATATTGTCCTGGCTGTAATTGATTGTGTTTTTACAATGTCATCTAGGCATCTGGGTTTAGGAAGATTGTAATTCTAGGTGCTGATATCTAGTCTTGTCTTTGTTGGGTGGGTGTTTTGTTGCTTGTTTTTTGTAGTCCTCTGATTCTTAGGAGAGTGTGGTGGGTGGGAGTTGCCTGGCAGGAAATTCTTCTGGGATTTTGATAAGGGTGCCACTGGGGATTCTAGGTAAAATGTTTCTAGGTATTGGGAGCTAAGATTTAGGGATGGGGATGGGCCTTGGGTGCTGGTACAACATCTTAAAAACACAAACCTGGGACTAAACACCAGGATACTAATGACAGAAGTCTGTTCTATTAATTATGCAGTTACAGTTTAGGCCTCACATTTTTTTTTCATCCTTCCTATTTCCATCCCTCCCTTGTCCATCTCTTCCCCTTCATCTCCCTCTCCCATGTGCAGTGTCCTAACCCAAGCCTTCACTAGAGGTGGTGATGCTTTTGCTCTATTTCTCTCTACCTTGCTTTTTGAGACAGTCTCATACTGTATTTGGAACTGGCCTTTTCAGTTAGACTGAATGGCTAATGCCCTAGTAACTCCCCATCTCCACCTCCCCAGCACAGGGGTTACAGCACATACACTGTGCACAGCCTTCATATGAATGTTGGGGTACCAAATTCAGGTCTTCATGTGTGCCTGGCAAGCATCTCAACCACTGAGTTACCTCCCCTCATCTCTGACCTTAAATTCTACCTGTTCTCTTAACTACTCAAACCTGAGTAGACCAGACAGGTAAAAATTATTAAGGCAGACTGGTGATCTGTCATGACACGGGGGAGTCAGAATCCTTCCATTTGGGGAAATTCACTCAAAATCTGGCTTGAAGTTGACAGTAAACTTAGCCGTTCCTCATTGGTCCTAATCCTGGTCTTTGTTCTTCCTTACCTTAAGTGAGTAGGGAAAGTAAAATCTCTGCTTTCCAAAGATGTGTGGTGTTTTATAAGCTGTCTTTTAAGTTGAAAATATTTGTCAGTTCATTTAGGGTTGGGCTTAAGAGTAGATAGTTGACAGAGGTGCTGTGATTCACTAGTCAATGTGAAACACACAGCCTCCACACTGTCTGCCCTTAGAGCTCTCTCTTGCCACCTACTTCACTCCAATGAAACATCCCATGTCTGTAACACACACACACACACACACACACACACACACACACACACACACACACACCATAAATCAGTTTCCAAGTGGTCGTTCTTTCACTGAATATATTGTTTCTGTCAAAATCTCCCCTCAAAGAGTAAGCCAACTGCACGTCCCCTTGGAATTACAAGTGTGGTAGATGACTTTGCTCCGGCATAAAACTGACTCCAGTATTATGGAGGGCTTAGCAGTTACTGCTTGAAAGGGAAATGATTTCTGAGCACGGTCTTACAGCCATGTAAAATGAGAGTCATTCTTGGACCCAAACACTGTGATCCAGACTTAGATGAAGAAGACAGGCAAGAAAGTGACTCTGGGATCTACCATGTTTAGAGCCCAGTGTCTGAATTCTCCTTCCTGAGAATTCCTTCTAGAGAAACAAATGACAGCAACTTTCAGAAGGCAAATTTCTGGTCTTCTTGTTGGAATTTAACTTGTTTTTTATTTTCATATAAGACCCTTAAAATCCCTTTTTTAAATTTATTTACTTGGCAGAAAGTTCATTATAAATGCTGAGAAGCCTCAAGTCAAGAAAAGTGTCAGCCTCTTCCACTGCTGATAAAAAGTCAAAGGGAAGAAAAATGCAGAGTTAAGGGCTGAAGTCATTCACAGCTCCCCGGTGATGAAGGCCGTGGATGCCATGTGACCAAAAATTCAACGTGAAGCTGATGCTGGAAGTCTAGAGGGATGTGGTGACATCCACACAGCTGCTTGGGAGAGTGCACCTGCCACTGCAGCATCCTTTCTGATGGACTCACACCCAGCACACAAGAGAAGGAGTGTCAAAGAAGCTGTGGTGATGAACATGGCTCCTCAACTCACACTGGTCCCCTCCCCATTCACCTCCCTTTTCATAGGACACTTTCTGTTAGAATTCTGCCCTTACTCCAGCTACACATGCATAGGTCAAGGTCTTGCATCTTACATCATCAGTGTGCGCTGGAGACTAAGTTCATGTGGCATGGTCACACAATCTGCACCTTAAAAAAGCCAGACGCAGACCCCACCCTCTCTCTCTCTGCTCCCTCTACCCCACCCCACCATCTTTCTCTCTCTTTCCTCCCCAGGCCTGGTCCTTTTGTCCCTCCTCCCCTTCTTCCTAATACAGCTCTCCGCTACTAAGTAACCGGGTTCTGTTGTGACTGTGACCTTTCTGCCAGTAACCAGTGCTGCAACCAGCGCTACTTATCATTCTTTCATTGGTGCTGTAGACTCAGATAAGACATTCCACCCACTCTGCATCCTGGGCTGAGCATCATCGGAAACCGATACCGAGGGTTCACTGGACCTGCAACTGCCCACTCCACTTTTTTCATTTGCCCAGCCACCGGACCTGCACACCACACCGGCCAACCAGATTGGTAAGTTTTTCCCCTTTCCAATCCCCGCCATTTCCCATGAGTGCAGCCTGGGTTATATTCCTTGTGCCGGACCCCTGGGGGCTCCTCAGGCTGCGCAGTAACCAACTCATTCTTTCTCTTGAAGAAGAGGTCAATGCTGTCAGACCCCCAAGAAGTCTTCATGCTGCATACACCCGCAGCCCTTACTCATCTTTTGACGAAGCAGGGAGTAACCTGTGCTGATTCATAGATCCTTCTCCAACCTCAGGGATAACTGGAACTGGAGTCTGATCCCGTTTCTTTTTAATTTTTTCTCTCTCTATCTGCACTGCAGCCATGAGACATAGGGGCTTCCTTCTTGTAGTTCCATGCCTCCTCTGACAAATGCCTTAAATATCCCCAGATACCAGTAAACTTGGCTGCTTGTACCCCCATATTTCACAAGAATTATCTAACTTCTGCTAGCTAATGGGCAAATGAAAGGAGTTACCTTATTGCCATGCTTTTACCCAAGCCCTAAACCCTAAAGCCTCTTTCCCTTTCTGACTCTGTCTCTCTCTTTCTCCTGACCACGTGCATTCTTAAACCTAAGGAATCTCTGACTCCAAAGAACCTTATCTTATCTGTTCTCTGCTCTGTGCTCCACTCTCTGCTCTCCAGTATTGGGCAGGCTCTACAGTATTGGGTGGGCCACTTCTGCCCAAACCTGGCTCTCACCTTAACTCACCTTAACTCCCACCACTCGCTCTCAAGCAGCTCTGAGAAGCACCGACAGATCCGAAAGCAGGCTAGGATGGATACAAATAAGTTTACAATCAGGACCAACATGGAGATCACAGTAATCAGGATGGATCTTTAGCCAGAGATCAGTTTATACCGTGCCTCCTAGTGGATCTTCCTAAAGCTGTCCTCCAGCCAGCAGACATTAAAAAAAAAAAAAAAAAAAAAAAAAAAAAAAAAAAATTCGAGACACAGAATAAAATCTGTCTCTTGTCTCCCAGACCTCCCCGAAATAAGGACTAAAACTTAAGCATCTGGAGAGCAAGGCTCCTGACCCCACAGATGGAAGTTTCAGCTGTGGCATTTAAGTTATACCAGGGGAGAGAGGAAAAGGCCTGAGAAAGAACTGCCAAGTGCTGGCACATGCTGTCCAACTGGCTCCCAAAAGCCACGGGGTCTCTTAAGTGGAGGGGGGGAAAAGGCCATGTGGGCTAGTGCATGCCCTGCTGGGCCTTCAGCTGAGCCTTGTTCAAGGTGCCACCTAGAAAGATAACTGGTCAGCTGACTGCACCCAGGCACCAAGGGGCATGGGAGCATCAAACTAAGACCTCCAGCAGACTCGGGCTTGGCCACAGGCTCACTTGCAGGGAACCCAGAATGAAGCATGGAAGTGATCTGTTTCTTTTCTTCTGGACACCAGAGCCACTCACCCAGTCCTGGGAGTTTTAGGGTCTCACCTCTCCTCATTTCCCTATTGTCAGGGTAGGGAGGACAGCCTTATCTACCTCACCAGACTTAAAAAAAAGATTTTCCAGCTAAGATAGGAGCTTTCCTTTCATTGCATTTTCTCGCTCCATGTGCCTCACTCCAGACCTGTCAGCAGTGCTTCTCCTCCTCATGCACAGGGACACAAACAGGACCCTGTTCTCTGCCTTGTCCCTAATTCCAAAAGAATGAGTTCTCACCCCACAAGCTTTTCTCTTCCCAGTTCCCTCTTCTAATGAACTGCTCAGATAATGGTTACAGGATCACCACAGAACTGGAGTCCAGGGATCATCAAGTAAGAAACTATAACAGCTGAAAGGTATTTACACTCCCAGACCCCAAAGTGTCTGGGCTCTGCAAAAACAGACTTTAATGTGGGCTCTGCAAAAACAGGCTTCAATATAACCATCTATTACTTTCAACAATTGATCACCTGTGTCGCCTGGATGCTAAGCTAGTAAAGGAATAATAAAAGCCTTAAATAATCTACCTCTAATAAAACTTATCTCAGGTAAAAATTAAGCAGAGTACTAAATACTACAATGGTCACTAATTTTCTCATGGCTGCTTTTTAACATGTTCAAAAATTTTCCCAAGCTCCAGAAACCAGCTTAAATCCATCTGGATACGTCAGATCTACTTCAGATAAGTTCGAGACACAAACTTCCCTAGTCTGGAAACACTCCAAAGAAAATAAAAATAATAATGATTCTTTTCTCTTAAGCTTTTCTCTGTCTCACAGAGTCCTGTCAGACACAAAAGCAGCCAGAGTGCCAAGCCAAGAGGGGTGAACGGCTCCAAGACAGGAGGACAGCCCACCATCCCAGGACGCCTACCCCTCTAAGAGCCAACCGATGCCCACCAAGTCAGCTGCAAGCAGTTTTTCTGGGAGAAACAATGTTCCTAGTCCTATTCACTCAGTTTTTTATGATAAACAAAAAGGCAGGAATGTTAGAATTCTGTCCTTACTCCAGCTACACATGTGCATCTTGCATCTTATGTCATCAATGTGCACTGGCAACTACATGCATGTGGTGTGGTCACACAATCTGAGCCTTTAAAAAGCTGGATGCAAACCCCACCCTCTCTCTCTCTGCTCTGCTCCCTCTACCCCACCCCACCATCTTTCTCTCTCTTTCCTCCCCAGGCCTGGTCCTTTTGTCCCTCCTCCCCTTCCTCCTAATACAGCTCTCCACTACTAAGTAACCGGGTTCTATTGTGACCATGACCTTTCCGCCAGTAACCAGTGCTGAAACCAGCGCCTGTTATCATTTTTTCACCTTCACCGTTCTTGCTATGCTACATTGCTGATTGAGACAGATGCTCTGCCCCATGTCACTAGCTATCTGAATACAAATAAATAGTCTGGAGATGAAATAGGAGGCTTTGACTTTTGGGATACTGCAGGGATGGGTTCCTCAGAGATACTCAAACCTTTAGATATCTGACTTTGTCTCACAACTCAGAATCTGTCACTAATTCCTATGTTCCACCTGCAAGAAATGTTTTATTATTATTATTAATTATAGGTAGTTAGCTTAACAATCGCCTATGTTTCTCCAACCTCCTCTTTCCCTTTGTACTGATGAGTCAGTCATATCAGGTTGTGAAGTCATATTCCCACCAATAGGATAAGACACATATTCACCACCTATGTCAGGGAAAAAAGACAGAGTTCGTGTTGGCAAAGTGTATTTGTTAGCTCAGTTTTGCTTCTGGCCTGCTGGTTTTACAAAAAATGTAAATGCCTTTTCTAATTAATTTCACTAGTTCTTGTGTTCCTTTGTGAGATTATTCCTTTCCTGCACACTCAGGATAAGAACTAGTGAGTATCTTCTGAAGTGGAGCCATTTTCTCCATCTAGATTCCTGATTCTATTGTTAACTGATTGCACAGTTCTTCAAGAGATGATCATCTGTTGAGCCACATTTGCAAGACTGTGTTGGCTTGAAGGAAGACAGAAATGAAGGTTAGTGAGGAACGTCTTAACCTGCTAGAGATGTTTTAAAACGCCTAACTTCAATGGATGAACTGTGAGAAAGTGAGGCCTAGGAGTAACACAAATGTGCCCAAGAAAGGTTGCCTGGAGGCCATGGGAGACATGAGCAGAGGTCAGGACCAGAGACTGACATCTAATGGCTAGACAGGATTTCCCACTGCAAAAGAGAAGATAGAGATGGCCTCCTCTACTGCTGTCAGGATCTAGTATACTGATTTTTATCATTGGAAAGACCAAAACACTAATATTTATTTTCTCCTGTCTGAGTGTTAATAGTGTTGTAGAAGAAAATTTTTGTATTGATAAGATGTAATTTCACATTTCAAGTCTAACCAGAAGAATGTGCCTGGGCATAACTCAATCCTTTTCTATTTAACCCTTCCCTCTCTGTTTATCCTAAGCATAGAGAGCAAAGTAAGAGAAAGTCAACCACCTAAGTATGTTGGTTGTTTTCTAAGCCTGCACTTCCTAACACATGTTTCCTGTTCAACATGCTTCAAAACTAAAAGCAAACCTGTCCATACAGGGCAGAAACTACACTTTCAGTCATCCTTCTTTCTTTTTTTTCCCCATGAAAAAACTAGAGATGTTGATCTCTGCATCTTCTTTTTCCTGATACAGAATCTTCATCTTTTAAAATTCTGCTAATTCTTTAAGGCCTATCTCCAGATTACTTTGTGATTTCCTCTACTTCTTCAATATGTTGGTGTGGTTGTATGTGTTTGTGCATGCATGTATGTGTACCTAATGCCCTACACCTAATATACATTATTTGTGATGGTCTTGGCACTTTTGTGGTGTGAAAGTGGATGTGTGTGTGTGTGTATGTGTGTTCACATATTACATGTATGGATGTGTGTCATCTATGGGTTATAAACCTAGAGGTTGCATCCTTTTCAAGATTAGTATCTGGTTTGTGAGTCTATTTGTCAAACTGTAACTGGTTGAGGCCCTTTCCCTTTTATTTATTCCACTTAAAAGTTAACAATAGGTTGATAAAATGGAAGAGTAGTTTTTATGTTTATAGAACAGAATGTTAACTGCAAATACAGGAAACACCCTGCAGTCCATCTACTTGGTGCAGTCACAAGACTGACCCAGTCTAGGTCTTGACTTTCAATGCTGACTTTTCCATATTTTATTAGCCACCCTATTCTATTTTAAAGGCTAATGCATTCTGTATTAAAAATGAACGCTGGGGGTAACTAGAGAGAGTTGAATATGAACATAATGCAAAAGGACTTGATAAGTTCTCTTTATGCAAATGTAACAGAGCTGGAGTTATCCCAGATATCTATCAGTGTCTTTTATTCTCAAAGAAACTGCCACTGAGTGTGTTGCTAAATATGTGCACGAGGAAGGCTGAAAAGACCAATGTGACCAGCTGTCCCTTCTACAGTGCATTTGAATGAAGGCTGTTCTTTCCTTAGCAGCTGTAGATACTGTTTGCAGAGACTGCTGCTATTTTTGACTGAATCTTCTTCAAAGAGAAGAAAAAGAAAAGAAAAGTTACAGCCTTTCTGATAGGCCCCTGTCCAGCTGCTCTCTGTCCGAATTGCCCAGGCTTAGAACTGTAAAGCAGCCATTATTTCCTTGTTTTTACTTAATCACAGCTGTACATCGCTTCACATCTGGATCAGCAGAGAAGTCAAAAGCCATGTTTCAGTAGAATCAGTTCCATGGTTGCATCCCATGTTTATTTATGGATATTGGCTCCTGAGTAACACTAGCTAAATTCCCCCAGAAATAACCATGTGAAGTCTGAGGTAATCTGTGTCTTCCGGCCACATGCCTGAGAGTCTGAGCATCTCGTTAGCAGACTGACTTTGCAAAGCTTGACTTGTTTGATCTGGCAGCCCTGATGCAGACATGGCCATCACCTTGTCCTTCAAGAAGCAATGTGCAATCACTGCTTCATTGGTGAAGGAAAACTTCCACTGTGTGCACGTGGATCTGTAACAGCTGTTCTCCTCTGGCTTGCTCACCCATCATTGTGTCATCATTGTGACTGAATAACAGAACACAGTTCTTCATAACATGCTCCAGACATTTATACCTCTATTTACCTACAGAGAAAACCCTGCCTGCCCTTTTACCCAGCAGTGCCTTTATGTGCACCTAGGATACTTCGTTCGTCGGTGGCATCTCTTTAGCTAGGCATCCCAAATGTTCCCATTGGTACTTTACACTGCTTCACTGTTCTCCTACCTCCCAGGGACTCCCTGTAAGAAAACAAGGACGTTGTCTGGCATTTTCTATAAACAATGCTCTTAAAAACATTCTAATACATCTTTTTAAAGTATATATACTGACCATAGCAGAAAGACATAAGACACCCAAAGTAAGTCCTGGTGTCCTCTTCCTTCTCCTAATAAGAGGTACCACATACAGATGCTATCTGGCTATGAAGATGTGGTTCACGATTGGTTTAGCTCTGTCCTCTGTGAACTTATGACCTTTGCAAGCTATTCATCTTTAGTCTTCTTAAATTAAACACCAGTACCAAGAAAATTATATCAGTATCATAGGGTTGCTATGAGAAAGAAGTTTTAATGTGTATAAATTATATAAGTACATATCAATAAGATTTGATACATATTATTTAAATAAGCAGTCCTGCAAGGAGCTTATAAAAATATCCAGAATCTCTACAACTATGGCTTTTAGAATACTTTAACTGGCTATGAAGTTTCCATACCTAAGAAATTAATATATTGATGTTTTGACCTATATTTTACAATCTATATTCCCCCTTCCTGGCTGTAATGATGAAAATGGTTTCTTTGAAGTATGTGTCTTTCCTAAGAACTTAAGGGTCAAGAAGAAAAGAACGTATTTAGAAAGTCCTTCTCTAACCATCATTTTCAAATTTTAACAGCAAGCTATCTTTGGGTACCAATTTCTTTCTTTCTTTTCTTTTACAATACTATTCAGTTCTACATAACAGCCACAGATTCCCTTGTTCTCCTCCTTCCTTCCCCCCTCCCCTTCCCCCTAGCCCACCCCTCATTCCCACCACCTCCAGATCAAGGCCTCCCCCAAGGACTGAGATCGACCTGATAGACTCAGTCCAGGCAGGTCCAGTCCCCTCCTCCCAGATTGAGCCAAGCGTCCCTGTATAAGTCCCAGGTTTCAAACAGCTATCTCATGCAACGAGCCTAGGACCTGGTACCACTGCCTAGATGCCTCCCAAACAGATCAAACCAATCAACTGTCTCACCTATGTCCACAGTGGTCATTACTAAAATATTACTATACAGAAAGTCATATATTTCAATCATATTTAATAAGAACTTATAAATGCACTTAAATACATCAGAGGTTACTATTTTCTTCATGTGTTTTGCCATAAGTCAATTCAATGAATTACAGGCCAACCCCTGTCCTTAGAACAGTGCTAGAAAAGCATATTTCTTATATTTTATAAACATAAATCAACTAGACTATCATAGTCACTTAGGCCAAGGAAAACAACCATTCATGTTTATTAAATGCCAGGACTATGATGAAAAATTAATAAAGTATCGGCAGGTCCTATGCAACTGAAATTAATATACAGTGTTTTCTTTGAGATTGGTGAGATTACAACTTAGTGGCACCATACAAAATAACCATAGACAATGGTAGCTCTAAAAGGTGAAGGGGAGTTATTTTTGGTCACTTCACTTGCACTTTCCTTCTACTGTAAAAGGCACTTTCCAACAGTAGATGCAAAGAGTGCGAAATATTCAAACAGAAATTTAGAAGTCTTGTTAATGAAGTTGGCACATTTGGTAATTGAAATATAAAGCATGCAGGCCATGCATAACTTCTCACCTGTAAGATGATCTCTGTTGTGTTACTGCCTCTGGGGATGGAGGTAATCAGGAGAAAATGGAAGAAGGAAATCAAGGAACAAACCTCTCATGTCTGGCTGTGTTTTCTGGCCACAGCATAGGACTCACATCTCTGGTTGCTCCCTATACTCTTTGACAGTATCTCATTGTGATAGATTAAGCACAAATTAGAAAGCAGAAATGTTCTGGTGTGACTCCATGCCAATGCATTGAGATATCAGCATGATCAATGATACAAGCTCTGCTAGGCTGTAGTTTAGGTTCTACTTAAATGAGATGAGATATCACCTTCAAAGTTTTGAGGTTTGTCCTTACATTCCCCACCATTAAGCAACCTTCTTAAAGAACCAGAGTAATTTTTGTTTTGGCTCTGTTGTGTGGCAATGATAGTACCATGTTCCTCTCAAACCTCGGGCCAGCATAATAATAGAAACAGCTTGTCCTTAAATAGGCCTGAGCATGTAGTATTTTAAAGTATTTCACCCTTTGAATATTTTTTCCTATGGTTTGTGGCTTATCTTTGTTTGATTTTTAAGTAGAAATGTCCAAGGAGAAGATGTACTTGGTGAAGAGTACACAAAAATCTGCATTTTGTCTTGAGCAGAAACAGTTTGTGATTTGTGACCTCTTATTCTATTGATAGATTTTCATTTCCTAGTTCTGAGCTTCTTAACAATATTAAATTATCTGGATCAAAATACATTTTATAGAAAGAGACAAATTTAACTAAAATTAACTCAACTCAAACCAGGAATTTTGTTGGTTAGGGTCATTGGGAAGTCTAGAGGGAACTTTGGTTTCAGACAAGACAGGATCTATATCAGCTTTCTCTCTCTTTTCCTATAATTTCCTCTGAATGTTGGCCTGATTCTTTCTTGCAGAAGATATGCTTAATTTACTGTAGCAAGACAGAAGGGAGAGAGAGCTTCAGGCTTGACTTCCTAACCCTGGCACTGTATAAAGAAAGCATCCTCATTTCCCCACCTCAATGTCATTCTAACTCCAATTAACCTCCTTAAACCAAGTCCTCAGCCCCAGAGTTCTGTCTGTCCCCAAAGCACAGTTACTGTGAGAGCAACAAAGGCCTGGGACCAGGAACCTCCCTCAGAGCAGAGTGGAGGGAGCCATGTATTGGACAGTTGTTCTAGAACCTCAGAAGACAGACCACAAAGTTATTCCAGTGGATGGGTTGATTTCATCAGAAGGAAGACACTAGGTGAACCTCAAATGGCATTCACTGTGGTTCTTCAGTCTTCTTTGTGGGGTTTTTAGTGGGGCTCGTCTTCAAACCAAACATGCTGCCTCAAAAAGATATGTGATCCCTGCTAATGACACATGACACCACTTCCTTAGTGTATAAGGAATTTGACAGTTACTGCCCTTACATGAGCAAAGTTTCTCTGGCACAGGGGAGGGTGGGAAGTGCTTTTCTGCCATAGGTGAATAAGCAAGTGCTCATGGAATTTGTGGAAGCTGATTGAAAAATTAGTGGAACAAAGGCCTCCATATCACAGAACATGTAGAGCAAAATCCTAGCTTGACAAGTCAGTAATTTCAAGACAACTATGTTTTCTGATGCTCAGTTTCTACCTCTTTGTGTTATTATAAGGATTTTTTAAAATACCATCTACCTCTCTGAACCTCTATGTAGCTATGAGGCCAGAAGCCTGCCCCAGTGACAAGGAAGTACAAATTAAGCAGTAGTCATTATTATCATCAAGAGTATTGTCATGTGTTCTTGTTATCCACGTGTCAAATTGGTAATGAAGGGTGGCAGACTGGGAAAACAGAGACCACCTGCCTTAAGATCCAGATTCTACTGTGATCTGTACAGGTGCCCAGCGTTCTGTCCCATGAGTGTTCTTTATCCTCTTATTTAGGCTTCAAAGCTCCCATTGAGTTTGATGTCATTAACGTCCAGTTTTCAGGTAAGGATTAGGTTACATGGTAGAATTGTGATTTTTTTTATCAGCTCATATTGGAAGTCACAGAGACAGGATTCAAAACCAGATTTTCTGGTACCAGATTTTATTCTGTCTTATACCACACTGCAAAGACCTATTTTCTGAGAACCCAGCCTGTGCCTAATCATGGCCTGACTAATCAGATGGCAAATTCGGCAAGAATTGTGGCCTGAGAAGACCCAAAGAATTCTCATTACATCACCAAGGTTTAGAACATTTTGCCGGAGATTGTCTCAGAAGGTGATAGTAACTGGCAAGCTGTGACCTGTTTAAGAGAAAAGAAGAGAGAAAAAGTAAAGAAGAGAAAGAAGTCACATGAAATAAAGAAAGGAAGGAAATATGGATGAGGAAAATTAAAGTCAGCCTGATTAGGACTAGTAAGAAGCCAAAGGATTTGGGGAGGGATAGCTTTTGTTTTGTTTTTTAACTTTACTGTACATTTAGGTAAAAGAAAACTTACTCTTGGTCAAAGACAACAGGTATTACTTGGAGAGTCTGAAAAGGGGAAATTAAATGCCCACTACAAGAATAAGTTGACTTAAATTTTCTCTGTGAATCTTTAGATTTTAATCTTTGGAACTAACATCCGTAAATTCTATAATATCAAGCCCATTTTGCTTATTTAAATTATTCCTATTGTCATGTGAAATACTCAAATTTTAACTTGTTTATATTATGACTTACAACATCATCCTATAACCTCACTCTATTCCATATGAACAAGGGATTCAATCTAAAATTATTACTCCCAAACTCACTATCAACCTGCAGTTGGCAATCTCTGGAGCTCCCGTTAGGGAGCAGTCATTAAGATCCCTTGAAGGCAAGAGTGCACACAGGTGGGTGAGAGACATCAAGTGAGAGCTTAGGTAAATGCTAAAACCTGAGTTCAAAGGATCCAACCCCAAAGTAACTCTTAAGATCTGAAACGGAAATATCCCCCCAGGCTTATTTCCCAATGACACTACTCTTTTGGAAGGTTGCAAAACCTTTAAGATGCAGAGCTCAGATGGCAAAAGCAGATCACTGCAACTTGATATGCCATGGCTGGTTGATATCCAAGGAGGCCTGTCCTTTTCTGAAGAGAAACTGAAGAGAGAGGGTGGGGTATGAGTGGGGAGATTGGGAAGTGAGGAAGGAGGGGAAACGTCAGTTGGGATGTAAAAACAGAAAAGAAAAATAGATAAATAAGTAAATAAATAAATACAAAAATAAATAAGATAAATCAGCTCTGCCTTTGCTAGAACTTTTCATCAAGCTTAAGTCATGGAATAGATTTACTTAGTTTACTTTGCTTTAAAAATAAAACCTCTCTCCTGTTTCTCACAAGCACGATGGGGATGGGGCATTTTAGATGTAGCAGAGTACCCTGTTCTTGACAGGGGAACTGTCCTGAGAGGGACATACCCAACTCCAGCCCCTCCAGGCTGCCAGGCTCACAAAAGGACAACAAAAGGCTCCTGGGAACACGTCTGTGGGACTCAGGTTTAATAATATGACATCTGGTCACAGGGCCATGGAAATTGGCCAGTGCTACAAGAAATATGTGACTCAATGTACTTCTTTTCCTTGAGGATCTAAACTTCATTCAAACTCATGATGAGGAAGTCTGTTTTTACAGGAAACAAAAATTTTTGTTGGTTTCTTTTTTTTTTAATTTATTTTTTTGGAGACAGGGTTTCTCTGTGTAGCTTTGGTGCCTGTCCTGGATCTCGCTCTGTAGACCAGGCTGGAATTGAACTCACAGAGATCCCCCTGGCTCTGCCTCCCTAGTGCTGAAATTAGGTGTGTATCACCACCGCTCAGTTTTAAATTTACTTTTTTAAAAATTTTATGTGCCTTGGTGTTTTACCTGCATGTATGTCTGTGTGAGGGTGTTGGGTCCCCCAGATCTGAAGTTACAGACAGTTGTGAACTGACATGTGGGTGTTGGGGACCTGACTAGTGCTTTTAACCAATGAGCCATCTCTCCAGCCCAATTTTTTTTAATGTGCATTGGTGTTTTGCCTGCATGTCTGTATGTCTGTATGACGGTGCCAGAACCCCTGGAACTAGAGTTTCACAGTCTTGTGCTGTCATGTGGGTGCTGGGAATTGAACGTGGGTCCTCTAAAAAAGAAACCAGTGCTCTTAACCACTGACCCATGTCTCCAGCCCAAGGAAACAAAGAATTTTTATATGAACCATATGGGGAATAAAACTCCAAAGCCATAGAAAACTCTGCCAGGCACTTTATAGCCTGTCCCTTCTGTCTCTTCTCAGACTCTGTTCCTGTGTCTATATCCTCATTCTCCCATCCCATCCTCACAGGCCTCCGGAGTGTAATGGTAATATGCCAAGATATCCGTGCTTCAGTGCACTTGTCAGCCTCCCTCTCACCTGGGATGTTACTCTCCAGCTCTTCTGTCAGCAGGTTCACCACTTCTCTATTCAGACATTTGTTTAAATGTCCTTATCAGAGAGGCCTGCTTAGTGACCACATGATGGTCGTTTCTATTTCTCTGACCTGGCCTTTTCTGTCTTCAGAGCCTGTACCTCAGCTTGTGTTTGTCATTATGTATTACTAACTCCCAATTCTTCCCAACAAAGGGTGTTGGCAGGGAATCAGTAAGTATATGTGGAAATCTGGGAAAATAAATGAGGAAGTGAAAAATGTCAAGGCCAGAAGATAATGTCCCTAGACTTACCTGTTGTGTGTATGGACTGTTTTGAGCTGAAGGCTCCTAGGAATCAAGGAAGGGACAGAAAAAACTCTGACATCACGTTTTCTTTTGCAAAGGAACTTATTACAAGCCGGGAGGTGGTGGCGCACACCTTTAATCCCAGCACTCAGGAGGCAGAGGCAGGTGAATCTCTGTGAGTTCGAGGCCAGCCTGGGCTACCAATTGAGTTCCAGGAAAGGCGCAAAGCTACACAGAGTTATTACAATAAAGAAAATTTCCATTTATGGACCTATTCCTCTGTGGACCACAAAAAGCAGGACTCTAATAACTCTCATTAAGATAGATTCAGACTTTAATCTGTATAATAAATTTCATGAAGAGCCTATGTGTAGTATGCTGGTTACTCTTTGTCAACCTGACACACGTTCAAGTCACCTGGGAAGAAAAAAACCTCACTTGAGGAATTGCCTCCACCAGATTGGCCTGTGGGCAAGTCTATAGGTGTATTTCTTTTTTTCTTTTTCTTTTTTTTTTTTTTTTTTGGTTTTTCGAGACAGGGTTTCTCTGTGTAGCTTTGCGCCTTTCCTGGGACTCAATTGGTAGCCCAGGCTGGCCTCGAACTCACAGAGATCCGCCTGCCTCTGCCTCCCGAGTGCTGGGATTAAAGGCGTGCGCCACCACCGCCCGGCTGTAGGTATATTTCTATATTGTTAGTTGATATAGGAGATCTCATTCCACAAAAGGTTATACCATCCTTAGGCAGGTGGGTCTGGACTGTATATAAAAGGTTGCTGAGCATGATCAGGAAAGCAAACTAGTAAGCAGTGTTTCTCTCTGATCTTTGATTCAGTTCCTGTCTCCAAATTCCTGCCTTGAGTTCCTGTCCTAATTTCCCTTAGGTGTGTCCTTAGAGTTGTAAGGTAAAATAAATCTTTTCTTTTCCATGTTAGCTTTGGTCAGTGCTTTATCACAGTAACAGAAATTAAAAACTATATGTACAATATTTTTCCTGGTCAACTTTTCATGTTACCTCTATGCCATCTAAAACCCTCAAATCCTCCTTATCATACACTGAGACAGAATTTAAGCCTAAATTATAAATATCTCTTTTAACAAACCCATAGTTACTTATGTCTGACAGTTGTCCTATTTTACCTGTAAAATGCACAGGTTAACAAACTTTTTTGTTCTTCTCTTGCTAGCTACCTAATCTTTGTCTAGTATGACTTATATGATCCCATCTAAAGAACCTAAGGTGGATAGAGGAAGAGACTCTTACCACCCTATCATATCAGCTACAGAGACTATTTCTATAATATCTATAACAGCCTTGCCTCTTACCTTTTCTGACTCTCTCTGCTTCATTCTTCTGACTCTTCCTAATCACTTCCTGACACTGTGCTCATTATGACCTTAGGGACACAGAACTGGGGAACACAGAATATAGTCAAAGGTGCTCACCTGCTCACCCTAACTTCCTTGAGAGATACATTTCAGCTTCTGTCTTCAACTTGTACTTCCTCCATCTATCTATTTACCAATAAGAGTCTTCACTGTGTGTGTGTGTGTGTGTGTGTGTGTGTGAGAGAGAGAGAGAGAGAGAGAGAGAGAGAGAGAGAGAGAGAGAGAGAGAGAGAGAGAGAGGTGGAGTTTGGTATCAGAGATCAACTGGTGATTGGAAATTCTCAAGAAATAGAGGACACTAAAATTTTACAGTACACATCTTAGGAAGTGAGTGCTTTCATCTTAACTGTTTTAAAATTTATGCACTCTAATTGACCCACTTGCACTATCCTAACAAAATGCCATGAGTATGTTTGAATAAGAGAAATGCAAGTCTAGCAGTTCAAGAGCACTGGTGTCTGAAATTGGGGTGCTAGCAACTCTGTTCTGTTGTAATTTTGTTTTTTTTTTGTTGTTGTTATTGTCTTCACATTACCTTTTCTTGGTAGACATATGAGTGGGATGAGGCAAGTAGACACAAAAACAAGCTCTAGAGCAGTGGTTCTCAACCTGTGGGTCATTAACCCTCTGGGAGGTTGAATGATCCTTTCACAGGGTTGCATATCAGATATCCTTCATGTCAGATATTTATATTATGATTCATAATAGTGCCAAAATTATAGTCATAAAGTAGCAGAGGAAATAATTTTATGATTAGGAGTCACCACAACATGAGGAATTGTATTAAAGGGTTGCATGCAGCATTAGGAAGCTTGAGAAGCACTGCTCTAGTGTTTTCTTACAAGGACAGGAATCCCATTAGAGCAGGGCAGGGCTTCACACTAACGACTTCACCTACTCTAATTACCACCTAGAAGCTCTACTTCCAAACGCCATGATATTGGGAGTCAGAACTTCAAAGGAGTTTTTAAAAGAGCAAAAACTTTGAATCCATAATGAAGACCACTCAAACAAAATAAGAAATATCATTATCTAAACATGGTTTTAGAGTCATCCCTGTTGGCTATAAGTCTGTTTCCTATAGAAGCCATATGATTGGATCTGTAGAGATAGTTAGAAGTTAAGAACACTTGTTCTTGCAGAAGACCTGTGAGTCCCAGCATCCACATTGTGACTCACAACCATATAATTCCAGAAGCCATATGACTTTAGAGGGACCAGTAGCACAAAAGGCAAACTTGAGAAATTAAATGGGTAAATCCCACCCTGAATTCTTGTGAATGTTGTTCAGTTTTACATTTTCCTGTAGTTCTCTGTGCATGAACCAAATACAATGCTGTTCAAACCAGCACGCTCTTCCAGGAAATGTGGCTATCCCATGTGCCCCAGAACAGCCCTCAAATCATCACTGGCTGTTATGAAATAAGTTTATGAACCAAGAATAAAGCATATAGCTCAAGAATCATCTCTTTTATAGGGAGCATAAAGCAGGGATTTTTCTCTTGTCCTGAAATATCCAAATAATCTATTCCCCAGAATTGAATAATAAATCTTTACCCAGGCTTTTTCCTCAGCTTTTATCTTCAGCTTTACTTCACTCACCACATCCTGGCACAACTAGATCTAAATCAGAAAAGAATCTGTGTATGAGTGATATGTGTGCAGAAGGAAAGGCAAGAGGGACACATTTCCAAAGTCTGTCTGTACTCTAGACATTTTGACATATTTCATTTTAAAACTATAAAAAGCCTGCAGAGGACATATTGATGTCTCTACTTTACAAATGAGAAAGGTGAAGTTCAGGGAGATTCAGTGGTTTGTTTCAACCCCTTACTGGGAGATCAGAATACTAGCCTCAGATCAGGATCAAGTACAGGCATTTATATTAGCAAAGATGTTTTCATTAGGACTGTAATATATAAATCTACACGATTTTAGTCACCTAAAATAGGTTAGAGTCTCTGTGGACCTTCCCCATTCCCTTTGTTTCCTCAAGCAGACACCCCCTGCTGAACAACAAGCCATGCCTACCAGAAGACCCGGTAGGCTGCATACCTGCTGACCAGCTCCACTCTCTCAACAATCCCTTCTGATGCTATCCCCAAAGCCCACTCCCTTTCTCATCAATGTATCTCAGCTCCCAACTCAGGCAGAGTCTTCCTGCTGGACCAGTGGCCATACTAGCCACCAGACTTCCAGGTAGATCACATACCCACAGACTTCCTCCACTCTATCTCCCATTCCACTTCCCCTCCACCTTGCCATGTCCCATCTTCCAACTCAGGCAGATTCCCTGCTAGATCAGAAGCTACCAGGCTATAAAACCTCTAGCCCCCAAACTGGGTAGAAGTTCCCTACTCAAACACAGTCCTCATAGAACAGAATACCAGAGAGGAAACAGAAACCAATGAACAAAACACCAGTCCAACAAAAACAAACCCAGAAAGGACACCTAGACCTATAATCACCCCAAACCCACATGCCTAGATACCAGCACAAGAACACAGTCAATAACAGAGTAGTATGTCACCACCAGAGCCCAGTTATCCTACTACAGCAAGCCCTGAATATTCTAACACAGTCAAAGCACAATAAAAACAAAGACCTTAAAACCAACTTTATGACTATGATAGAGGTTCTTATAGAGAAAGTGAATAAATTCCTTAAAGAATGTGAGAAAAAGACAAAAAAATGGAGGAAATAAATAAATCCATCATAGAAAGCCAAGAAAAAAACTAACAATTGAATGAAGTGAACAAAACTATTCAAGGCCTGAAGATAGAAATAGAAGCAATTTAGAAAGTACAAACTGAGGGAACTCTGGAAATGAAAAATATAGATAAGAGAAAAGAAACTACAGAGGCAAGCTTCACTAACAGCATACATGAGGTGGACAAGAGAAGATACAATAGAAGAAATAGATATATAGACCAAAGAAAATATCAAATCTAAAAAATTCATGCTACAAAACATCCAGAAAATCTTCGACACTGGGAAAAGAAGGAGGCAAATTCCAGCTCGAAGGCCGAGCAAACATTTTCAACAAAATCACGGAAGAAAGCTTTCCTAACCAAAAAATACGAAGCCTATAAAGGTACAAGAAGCACACAGGGCACCAAATAGATGGGACTAGTAAATAAAGTTCCCTTGCCACATCATTATTAAAATACTAAACATATAGAAGAAAGAAAAATATTGAAAGCTGCAAGAGAAAAAGAGCAAGTAACATATAAAAGTAGACCTATTAAAATTACACTTGACTTGTAAATGGAGACTCTAAAAGCCAAAAGGGCCTAGACAGATGTCCTACAGACTGCAACAGACCATAAATGCCAACCCAGAATATTATACCCAAGAAAACCTTCAATCACCATATATGGAGAAAACAAGATATTCCATTATAAAGTAAAATATAAACAGTATCTAACTACAAATCCAGATGATACTAGAAGGAAAACCCTAACCCAAGGAGGTTTGCTACATGAAAACACAGAAAGTAAATAGTCCCATACAAGAAAAGCCAAAAAAAGGAAAGTACACACACACACACACACACACACACACACACACACACACACACACACACACACGCCGCTGCTGCTGCTGCTGCTGCCGCCGCCGCCGCCGCCGCCGCCGCCGCCGCCGCCGCCGCCGCCGCCGCCGCCGCCGCCACCACCACCACCACCAAAATCCTTGGTCACCGATATCTCTCAATATCAATGAATTCACTTCCCCAATAAAGAGACACAGACTAACAGAATAGATACAAAAACAGGATCCAACCTTCTACTTCATACAAAAAAACATACCTCAACATCAAAAATAGACATTACCTTAAAGAGTTGGAAAACTTTTTCCAAATAAATGAAACTAAGATCCAAGCTGATATAGCAATTCAAAAATCTAGCAAAAATAATCTTCAAATCAAAATTAATGAAAAGAGACAGGGAAGGACACTTTATACCCATCAAAGGAAAAATCTACCAAGATGACTTTTAAATCTAAACATCTATGCCCTGAACACAAAGGGCACAACACAAACATTTATAAAAGAAGCATTATTAAAGCTTAAATCACATACTGACTCTCACACATTGATAGTAGGAGACTTCAATATCCTACTCTCACCAATTAACAGATCATCCAGATAAAAAGTAAACAGAGAGCTGTGTGGCAGTAGTAGCACACGCCTTTAATCCCAGCACTTGGGAGGCAGAGCCAGGCGGATCTCTGTGAGTTCAAGGCCAGCCTGGTCTACAGAGTGAGATCCAGAACAGGCACCAAAACTACACAGAGAAACCCTGTCTCAAAAAACCAAAAAAGTAAACAGAGAAATAATGGAGCTAACAGATGTTATGACTTAAATGTACCTAACAGATATCTACTAAATATTTTACCCAAACAGCCAAAAAATAAAAATACCTTCTTCTTACCACCTCATGAAACTTTCTTTAAAATTGACCACATATTCAGTCACAAAGCAAGTGTCAACAGATACAAGAAAACTGAAATAACCTTCTGCATCCTATCAAACCACCATGGAATAGAACTTCATTTCAACAACAACAGAAACAGCGGAAAGCCTACAAACTCATGGAAAATGGAAAACTCTATACTGAATGACTACTAGGTCAAAACAGAAATAAGAAAGAAATTAAAGTTTTTTCTAGATTTAAATGAAAATAAATGCGAAACATCCCAGACCTATGGAATACAATGAAAGTAGTGCTAAGAGGAAACTTTGTAGCACAAAGTGCCCACATTTAAAATAAAATGGAGAGATCTCATACTAGTAATTTAACAGCATACCTGAAAGCTTTAGAACAAAAAGAAGTAAACACCCCTAAGAGGAGTAGTTGGAAAGGAATAATAAATCTGTGAGCTGAAATAAATAAAATAGAAACAGAGAAAACAATATAATCAATAAAACAAAAATTGGATTCTTTGAAAAAAATCACAAAATAGACAAACCCTTACTGAAACTAGCTAAAAGAAGGAGAGAGAATATCCAAATTTTAAAAATCAGAAACAAAAAGAGAGACAAAAAACAAACACCTAGTAAGTGAAAATATTCTTCAGATCAGATTTAAAAATCTGTACTCAACAAAGTTGGAAATTTTTTTTAAATAATGACAATTTTCTTAATTAATCCTACTTACCAAAGTTAAATCAAGATCAGATAAACATTTTAAATAGATTAATAATCCTTAAGGAAACAGAAGCAGTCATTGAATCTCCCAACCAAGAAAAAAAAAAATCCCAGGGCCAAATGGTTTTAGTGAAAAATTCTACCACACTTTCAAAGAGCTAACATTAGTACTTATCAAATTAGTCTACAAAATAGAAATGGAAGGAACATTGCCAAATTCATTTATGAGGTAACAGTCACCTTGATACCCAAACCACACAAAGATTCAACAAAGAAAGAGACCAATTTCACTTATGAACATAGATGCAATAATACTCAACAAAATACTCACAAACCAAATCCAAGAACACATCAAAAAGATCATGGATCATGATCCAGTAGGTTTCATTCCAGAGATACAGAATTGTGGCTCAACATATTAAAATCAGTCAATGTAATCCACCATATAAACAAATTGAGGGGAAAAAAACACATGATCATATTATTAGATGCCATAAAAGCCTTTGACAAAATCCAACACCTATTCATGATAAAAGTCTTAGAGATATTAGAGATAGAATGAACATAACTACACATCATATATACAGTTTACTTCAATACCACAGCTAACATTAAATGAAATAGAGAATAATTCAAAGCAGCTTAAATAAAATCAAGAACAAGACAAGTTTGTGCACTCTCTCCTTATCTATTCAATATAGTACTTGAAGTTCTGGCTAGAGCAATAAGACAACTGAAAGAGATCAAGGGGAAACAAATTAGAAAGGAAGAAGTCAAAGTATCTTTATTTGCAGATAATACAATAGTATACATAAGCAACCCCCAAAATTCTACTAGGGAACTCATACAGCTGATAAACACCTTCAGAAAAGTGACTGGATACAATGTTAACTAAAAAAAAATCAGTAACCTTCCTGTATACAAATGACAAATAGATGACTGAAGATGAAAGTCGGGAAATAACACACTTCACAATAGCCAAAGACAACATGAGATATCTGGGGTGACCCTAACCAAGCAAGTAAAATATTTGTATGACAAATTTCCAAGTCTTTGAAGAAAACATGTAGACAGAGTTTCTCTGTCTTACCCCATCCTGCAGAGACTTCCAAATAATTACTCAGAGGCTTATATTAATTATAAGTGCTTGGCCTTGGCTGATGGCTCAGGCTTATTAGTAACTAGATCTTATATTTAAACTAACCCATTACTATTAATCTATATATCACCTTGTAGTGTGTGGCTTACAGGTCCTTTAGCATCCTGCTTCTTGAGCAACTCTTGTGTCTGCCCAGACTCCACCCTTCTTCATCTCAGTCCTCAGTTTGATTGTACCGCCTAAATATTTCCTGTCTCACCTTTGGCCAAACAGCTTTATTATCAACCAATGAAAGCAACACACCAGGTGGTAGGCGGTAGTGGCACATGCCTTTAATCCCAGCACTCGGGAGGCAGAGCCAGGTGGATCTCTGTGAGTTTGAGGCCAGCCTGGTCTACAGCGTGAGTTCCAGGAAAGGTGCAAAGGTACACAGAGAAACCCTGTCTCAGAAAAAAAAAGAAAGAAAGAAAGCAACACATATTCACAGAATACAGAAAGACCAACCCACAGCATTTCTCCCTTTCTGTCTAATCAAAAAGGAAGGTTTTAACTTTGACATAGTATAATTAATATAACAAAACCATTACCAAGAAAGAAATAGTTACAATATTCAGTCTATTTGTATTTGACAAAATCAGAGAAAACATTCAATTATCTATCTTATTTTGGTGAGTCTAAAGTACATATAATTTACCTTTTACCATAACTAAGGAAAACTATAATTATAACTATTTAGTCTTCAACTCCATCAAAGACTCTAGAGGATGAAATGTTACCTAATGATAGGGATATCAACCTGCCTAGAAAGTCACCCAAAGTTTCTCTGCAATGATGGGGCATCCAACTTGGGGTTACAGGTTGGAATATCTGACAGAACCTTTTCAGAAGCAGAAAAATTTAAAGTGCTACCCTACCCTGTCTTGAGAATGTTTGGCAGTTGCTTTTTGTGTGTGTGTCCTACTTGTCCAGATTGGACAGTAACTGTCAGCAATTGAGGCAAGGGCAGTTTCTTTGCCCACATGGCTAGCTTTTGACATTAAGTAAACAAACTCCATATGTATGTTCTTTGATTTCATGATCCTCTTTGTAGTAATTGGTGCTACCAGGAGCAGACTTGTCTCATTGTCCAGAAAAGTCTAAGTTCTTAAAATATATTGAATGCCATATTGTGTAGGTCTTTGAAGTATTTGAAGATTACCTATCTAATTGAAATATATCTTTGTATACATAGAAAACCTAACTAACATGACTATATTTGACTATTATAGATGACTATTAATCTGCATTTTTAATTATACATTGCATTTTTAAGTCTACTCTTTTTTGTATTAATAATCCACTCCTTTTTCATTACTTTATATAATAGTCCCCTTTCTTCTTTAGAAAGATGCTGTGGGATAATGCTCTTGAACACTGGTTTAATAAAATGTTGATTGGGCAGTAGCCAGGCAAGAAGTATAGGCACGGTGAGCAACCTAGGAGAACTCTGGGGAGAAGAAGGTTGAGTCAGAAGTTGCCAGTCAAACACAAGAAGCAAGATGGTAAGATAAGAGAGAATTGAGAAAACTTATCAAGCTATGTGGCTAAACATAGATAAGAATTATGGGTTAATTTAAGTGTAAGAGTTAGTAATAAGCCTGAGTTAATGGCCAAGCAGTTATAATTAATATAAGCCTCTGTGTGTTTTCTTGGGGGACAAGAGTGGAAGAGATTTGTCCCAACCGCCAGCCAGCTGGGACACGGGAAAACATTCAACTACAGAAAGAGATTAACTATGAATAACAACTTATAACAAACACCATAAACAAAGACAAACATCCATAATCTATTTTTGGGAAATGTGGGCATAGTTCTCTAGACTACTTCTTGTTGATTGGGGGCACTGGTTACCTTTTGGGAAGGCTGAGAAAATTTAGGATAATTGTTAAGTCTTGGCTATAGTATTTTGTGAGTCTCAATCATCTCAGTCAGTGCCTTGAAGCTGTTTTGAATGCTGGATCATCTGGGCTATTTGTATTAGTATCTGGTCCCCTTGTTCTGAAAATACATAAACTTTTAAAGGTACCACACATCTCTGTATTAATATAAATATATACTGTGCATTTTACATTAGCCAGTCAAAGATAATTTTTTGTTTTGTGTCTGAGCAGGTAAAACATGCATCACGTATCTTGTAGTTACTTTAGGTTTATTTTTCCATATCAGTAGTTAGGATTTCAGGGGGTCTTCCTCTATCAACCATGATTTTTTTTTAACTCAGAATGAATCCATAGCCTCTCATTTTCTATGAAAACAAAAACATAATCTCTCCCCCAAAGTGACATACCTTTTGACTTAAATCTTGGAATCAATATATTTTTAAAATATATATATTGGTAACTTTTAGAATCAAATGTCTCTCAGTAGTTATTCTTTGCCCATTATTAGTCAAAAACTCTAAAAAAACACAATAAAATGTAGAATCCAGACTCTCTGTGTATTTCTCATCTTTTCATTGCTTATCATACTTTTTTATTACTCTATTTCTTTTTTTAAATATTTTATTGTTTTTAAATTATTTTTAAATATATGACTGTCTGTACCTTTTGTCTCCTCCCTCCCAGTTTTACACATGTGTTTCAAACAGTGACCCGTTTAGAGGCCTTTGTATCTGAATCGTCTTCACTGTGTATCTTTAGCCCCTTTTGTCTGTGTGAGCAAAATCCCTAAACCTGCTGTGTGCTTTGTACCACGGCTTGTGTGAGGCTGGGACTCCAGGTGCTGCAGCCAGGGGACATGTCTCTATACTGAAGACATGAGAGACATGAACTAGGAAGCTGCTCTTGGCTCAGTTTTTCTGTGTCCTTCTTTTTAGCTTTCTCAAGTTTTACGTGGATGTATGTGTGGCACATTGGAGAGCCATATGTGAACAGAGTGCCTCTGTTCCACCTGGTCCCACAGCTGCTTCCAAATAATCATTCAGAAGCTTATATTTGGGGTGATATTTTATTTGTGCTCTAACAAATCAAGCTTGTTTGGGGATCAGAGGAAAAATGCCACTATATTAAATATAGAGGTCAGGCAGTGGTAGCACATGCCTTTAATCCTAGCATTTGAGAGGCGGAGATTAATCTGGATCTCTGTGAATTCAAGGTCACACTGGGAATAAAGACAGGCATGGTGGCACATGCCTTTAATCCCAGCACTAGTTAACCATAGAGGTCTGGAGGTCTATACAGACAGACCAGAAGTGATAGAGCTGGGTGGAAAGAGGAAGTTATATAGCTGAGTGGAGAGAGGAAGTGAGATGGCAGGGCACAGATAGGTATATAAAGCATGAGTACACAGGAAGTAGCTCTCTTGTGCTGAGGAATTCCTAGAGGTAAGAACTTGTGGCTGTGGCTGGTTCTATTCCTCCAACCTCTAAGCTTTCACCCCAATATCTGGCTCCAGGTTTTTTATTAATAAGACCATTTAGCAATTCATTATATATATGTATATAACTATTTGGCCACTGGCTCAGGCTTATTACTAACTAGCTCTTATATTTAAATTAACCCATTGCTATTAATCTATACATCACCATGTGGTCTGTGGCTTATAGGTCCTTTAGCATCTTGCTTCTTGGGTAACTCTTGCATCTGCTCTGATTCTGCCCTTCTTCATCTCAGTGCTCAGTGAGATTGTACAGCCTAACCTTAACCTGTCTTGCCATTGGCCAAACTTTATTTTCAACCAATGAGAGCAATACATATTCACAGAATACAGAAGGATCATCACACAGCAAAGAAATCAAAGAAGATATCAGTATATTTAACATAGTAATGGCCATTCTACTGGAAGCAATCTATACATTCAACATCATCATCATCAAAATTCCAACAAATTTCTTTACAGACTTTGAAAGGATGATACTCAACTTCATATGGGAAAACAAAAACCCAAGATAGCTAGAACAATCCTGAACAATAAAAGAACTTTTGGAGGTATTACTATCTTTAATTTCAAGCTGCATTACAGAGCAATAGTAATAAAAAAAAAACATGATATTTGAATAAAAACAGACATAGTGACCAATGGAATCTAATCTAAGAAACAGACATAAATCCACATACTTATGAACACCTAATTTTTGTTAAGGAAGCTAGAAAGACACACTGGAAAAAAGAAAGCATCTTCAATATATGTGCTGGTTTAACTGGATGTCTGCATGTGGAAGAATGCAAATAGATCCCTATTTATTCACCTGCTGAAAACTCAAGTTTAACTGGATCACAGACCTCAACATAAAAACAGACACACTGAACCTGATAGAAGAGAAAATATGGAATAGCCTCGAACACATTGACACAGGAGAAAACTTCCTAGAAAAAAAACACCAATAGAGCAAGCACTAAGACTGGCAGTTAACAAATGGGTTCTCGGGCGTGCCTACTTCCTCTTCTCTATCACGTGAATGCTTGACTTGCCGCAGCTATCGAGATCCCTATTTTTGCATGGTGTCTCCTGGTTCCTTCTTCACCAGTTGAAGTCACACCAAGGCAACAGGATTCGGCGGGCCGCGGGAGTGTTTGCGCCAGCGGAGACTTTCGGAGAGCTCGGCGGAGTTTCTTAGATGCTAGAATCGAGGGAGCTTGCACTCGGGCTGCAACCCTTGCCGCGGGTAATCACTTTGGGTCTGGTAATCACTTTGGGTCTGCAGAGAAGCCAAGAAGGTATTAGCTGGACGAGGCCCAGGCGGTGGATGCTAGCCCGGAAATGAAATGGAAATGTTTTAGGTTTTTTTGGTTGGTTGGTTTTTCGAGACAGGGTTTCTCTGTGTAGCTTTGGTGCCTGTCCTGGATCTCGCTCTGTAAACCAGGCTGGCCTCGAATTCAGAGATAAGTCTGGCTCCACCCCCCCACCCCACTCCACCCCAGATTTCTGGGATTAAAGGCGTGCACCACCGCCCAGCTCGTTTTGTTTGTTTTTGTTTTGTTTTTCAGACAAGGTTTCTCTGTGTAGCTTTGGGCCTGCCCTGGATCTTGGTCTGTAGATCAGGCTGGCCTAGAACTAACAGAGATCCGCCTGGCTCTGCCTCTCGAGTGCTGGGATTAAAGGCGTGCGCCACCACTTCCTGGTTAAATAGAGGACTTGTTTTGTTTCTCAAGACAGGATTTCTCTATGTAACAGCCCTGGCTGTCCTGGAACTCAGTGTGTAGACCAGGCTAGCCTCAAACTCTGAGAGACCTGCCTCTGCCTCCCGAGTGCTGCGATTAAAAGCATGTGCCACCGCGGCCTGGCTTTTTTTTTTTTTAACAGGATCTTATCTGTATGGGTCAGGCTATCCTAAAACTCGCGTTGATCCCCTGCCTCAGCCTCCCATGCCTTCACTTTTGATGTATCTCTTGATAACATAAAGCAACTGTTGCCTCTGGGCTTGGGTTACTTCACCTGGAAATGGAACGGTATCAGCCAAGGCATTTTGGTTTGTTTTTGTTTTTTCCAAAATAGTTTGGGAGCATCTGATGGGAAATACATGTATGTTATTAAGCAAAAAAAAAAAATGAGATCTCATGAAACTGAAAAGCTTCTGTAAGGCAAAGATCATCATCAATAGGACCAAATGGCAGCCTTCAAAACTCACATCTGACAGAGGATGAATATCCAAAATATATAAAGAACTCAAGGAACTAGACATCAACAAACTAAATAATCTAATTTAAAAATGGGAAACATCTAAAAAGAGAATTCTCAATAGGAATTTCAGGAAACTGAAATGGTTGAAAAAACGCTTAAAAGAAATATTCAACATCTTTTGCCATCAGGAAAGTGCCAATCAAAACTACTTTGAGATTTCATCTTACTCCTGTCAGAATGCCTAAGATCAATAATACAAGTGAAGCTTGTGCTGATGAGGATTGCTGGTGGGAGTAGAACTTTGTACAAGCCAGTCTGGAAATCAATATGGTGATTTCACAGAAAGTTGTGATTTGATCTACCTCAAGACCCAGCTATACCATTCTTGGGCATATACCCAAAAGATGCTTTTTCCTACCACAAGGTCACTTGCTCAACTGTGTTCATGCAGCTTTACTCATAATAGACAGAAATTGGAAACAACCTAGTTGTCTCTCAACCACAGAATGGATAAAGAAGACATGGTACATTTAAACAATGGAGTATTACTCAGCTGTCAAAAAGATGACATCATGTAATTTTCAGGCAAATGGATGAAAGTAGAAAATCCACCCTAAGTGAGGTAACCCTGACTAGAAAGACAAACATGTTATGTACTCACTTATAAGTGGACAATAGCTGTTAAGTAAGGGATAATCAGTTTATAATCCATAGACACAGAAAGGCTAAGTAACAAAGAAGCTTCTAGGGGCAGTGTATGGATCTCCCTGGGAAGGTGAAATAGAACAGAATTTGTGGGTGGACTGGGAACAGGTGCAAATGGGAATGGGATGGATCAGGTGGAGGAGGGAAAGAGTATAGGGAGAGATGCCTAGATTTGGGGGACAATTGAGAAATAAAGTGGAGCAGGAACTTCCTGGACTCTATGAGGTTGGCCTTATTGAAGACTCCTAGTAATGGAGAATATGGCTATCTTCTGTAACCAGGCAAGGTTTCCATTGGTAGGACTGGGACACCAGATCAGTCACAAAACCTTCAACCTATAACCTGTCCTACCTGCAAGATGTGCTGGGCCAATTTTGTCTCAAAACTTTTGGGAGTGGTCAACCAATGATTGGTCCAACTTGAGGCCCCTATCTTTTAAAGGCAGCCCATGTCTGACACTGCCTGGATGGCCACGAATAGGAGTCTTGACAGCCAGAGACCTAGAGTAGAACCAAATATGGCTAGAAAACTAAAGACAGTGAAATGATTCCTAATGATAATTCTGTTTTATTTATACCTTATTTTCTAGGCAAATCACTATCAAAGACACTTCTTCCAGCAGCTGATGGGAGCAGATGCAGAGAACCACAGCCAAACATTAAGTGGTACTAGGAAACCCTGCAGAAGAGGGGGAGGGAGGATTGTAGAAGCCAGAGGGGTCAGGACACCAGGAGAACACGGCCCACAGAATCAGCTAAGCAGGGCTCACAGGGGCCCAGAGACTGAAGCAGCAGTCACAGAGCCTGCAGGGGTCTGCACCAGGTCCTCTGCATATGTTATGTAATTTAGCTTGAGATTTTTGTGGGACTCCTAACAGTGGGAGTGGAGGTGTCTCTCACTGTTTTGCCAGCTCTTGGAACCCCTTTTCTCCTACTGAGTTGCCTCATCCAGCTTTGATATGAGGGATTGTGCCTAGCCTTATTACATCTTTTTATGTTGTGTTTGGTTGATGTCCTTGTAAAGACTGCTCTTTTCTGAAGGGAAATGAAAGAGCAATAGATCTGAGGGAGAGGGGAGGTGTGTGAGGGGGTGGGGAGGAGTGGAGGGAGGCAAATCTGTGGTATAGATAAACAGAAAAACAAATTAGAGTCTCATAAAAGCCTCATAAAGTTCTTCTCAGGTCAAAATGTAGAACAACAATGATTAGAACTTTTTGTCCAAAGTGGGAGCTATGGCTTCAGGAACTTTGCTAGCTACTCTCTTATCAGCACCAAGGTTACCCAGCACTCATGAGCCCACTGGGCCCTTCCTTGAAGGAAGTTACACTTCTCAAGCAAAGGGCCTGGCTCCCTCTATGGCATAATGATTCTGTTTACATTTGTAACTCAACCCTTGACCTTTTTCTTCAGTCTTCAAGCCGTACTTTCATAGTATAGTGTTGGTTGCCATGGACTTCTTAACTACTTCCCTGCCACCTTTCTTGATGAGCCAAAATGATATATTTTCTTCTTTTTTATTATTATGGATTATCTTCATTGTACAAAAATAATGAATTTAATTATGGTTGTTTCATGTGTATGTGTGTGTGAGAGAGAGAGGAAGAGAGTGACAGAGACAGACACAGAGAGATGCTTTGTTCATATTCAAACTGAAGAAGCCAGTTATTGACTTGTTGCAAAATTTTATACTAAATGAATATTTGTAAAACAAACAAACACACCACACTTATTCATAAGATTTCCAAATCTTTCTGTCATCCTAAGGAATCTAATAAAACTGGTAACATAGAATTGGTTTGTAGTAATGCTTATGACATGAGGTTTGAAAAGAGTCTTGGATGACAATTAATTGCTTTTCTGGTGTGCAAAATAAATAATAGAAATAGCACTTTATTTTATATTAAAGGCATGGCTAGGACTTTAAATGGTTTTTGACAAAGTGGGAAGTAGCCCATTAGCCACAACTGTTGAACATCACTTGCACACTGCCTCTTGGAAAGCACTGAGATATACTTGGAGAAAGCATGCCACTACTCCCACAACAATTGCATGATGTGTGATATGATATGGTTCTTGTCATGAAGCATCCCCTGTGAATCTACTATCATTTTTTTCTAAGTATTTATTCTCCAATTACTTCCCAATTTTTTCCAAAAAATGCTAATTTTATCTCCCAGATTTCCTCATATAAAATTACAAGAGTACCATAATTATTTATGAAGCATGTCAAAACAATATATTAGTAACATTGTAGAGTTTAAAACTCTTTAATATGTGATCTATTCATGGGCAATACTAAGCAATTTTGTTAAAAAGATATAAATAAGGAACAAATAAAGATTCATGTTGTGAATTTCTTATCTGTATTTCTGATACATTTAAACTAGCTCACATCTAGCCTTTCCATCTAGCCATTGATTGTCCACATGATGGTTTTTACCCCTTCATGAACCTTTATTTTATTTCTAATTTTTTTATTTTTATTAATTTAGTTCTTTGACAAATTCATACATGTTTTTGAATTATGATTACTCTCCCCACACCTTCTTTCACATATCTGCCTTCCACCTCTATGAGCTGACCCCTCCCTACCTGTCCCTTTCTCAGATTTTGGTTTTATTGTACAACCCATTTAGTTTAATCAAGGCAATCTACTACTAGATCGTTGGATTGAGACTATCTATTTTAGCCAGGAGGGGTCACTAGTAAGTACAACTGATGGCAATGACTTCCCCTTTCCCTGAATCTATCAATAGGAAACAATTTGGCAGTGAGGTGTGGGATATCCTGAGGAAACAGTTCAGCATGAGGGGTGGAAAATCCTGAGGACCTCTACTGCCTTTGCCTGGCTGTTGATGGGTCCATTCTCATGCAGATCAGTGCTTTAACTGGTAGTTGTTGAGAGTTTAGGACTGCAGAGATTGTGTGTTGTCCATAAGATGGCATTTCAAAGTCCTTCTTACTTATCTCTTGGCCCTTACAATCTTTATGCCCCTTATCCACAATGTTCCTTGGTACTTACAGGTGAAGGTATAAGTGTGTTATTGATGACTGAGCTCTCAACTGTTGCTTATTCCTAGCATCTTATATAGCTATGCGTCTCTGCCTGCATTGCAATTTACTGGAAAGAAAGGCTCCTCTGATTATGGCTGAGAGTGTTGTCTATATGTATAAAGGCATATATTGAGAAGGTGATTCAACACTATGTCAATTTAGCAGAATCATCCCCCACTAGGTACTACCTATTTGCTCACCATGGGAGAGGAGGTTTACAGTGCCAGATCTTTAATTACTTCTTTCAAGTAGGCCTCAAATCAAATTGGAGAAGTGTTTAGTTCCTCTGTAACAGTCATGCCACTATGGCACAAGTGGGTTCATCTTGCCTGGTAGGTTGATATTATACTTTGTAGAGTTCACAACTAGGTATGATCATTGATACCTTTTCTCTCTCAGCAAAATATTTTTTAACAAATACTATGAAATGTATCCACAAGGAGGAAGCTTCTAATACATTCCCAAATTTATTTCTCTGTATTATATAACCCAAATGTTTTATCATCTAGTTGTGGTAGTCCACCAAAAGCAATGACAGGAACTTGTGTTGTTTTATTGGTCTTAAGAGTTTTCTGAATCAAAAACTCACAAGAACACATGTTACTCCTGGTACAGACTTTCTTTCTTTCTTTCTTTCTTTCTTTCTTTCTTTCTTTCTTTCTTTCTTTCTTCCTTCCTTCCTTCCTTCCTTCCTTCCTTTCTTTCTTTCTTTCTTTTTTCTTCCTTCCTTTCTTTCTTTCTTTCCTTCTTTCTTTCTTTCTTTGTGTGTGTGTTTATGTGTAACCCTACATCAAGTAGGAGAGATCTGCAGCCATGCAGGGTGTCTCCCTTATAACTTTTTAATTTATTGTTTTCTCTATTTACTTTTACTTTGGTTACAGTATGTGTAGGTTTTCATATGGCTTTTGCATATCCCCTTCATTTTGGTTGATCCTCTCTTGTGTCTCATCAGCTCTCCTATCCTTCCATCCTCTCTGCAAGAGGACAGCATGGACACTTCCTTGATGGAAACACTAAAACTCCTATATGGCCATTAATAAGATGTCATGGACCAGCAATGATCAAATGTGAACTCAGGCATACTTTTCCTGTATGGAGTGTTGTAACAATGCGTTAAATTAATGTTAGTATCTGAATTGAGAATTTGTTGCTAGCTTTCCCTTTTTCTAAAACTTTCTGTGAGTTTCCAGATGTGGCATACTGGAGGAGTGATGGCTGACCAAGTCCAGTGGCTGTGCTCCTTCATTCTGGATTTACTAGTAGATTGAAAAACACTATTAGTAATGCCAGGGCTACTGAGCTGTTTACTGGGAACTCTTTGGAAAGAAGCCACCTCTGGCTCTTGTTTTGTTTTGTATTTTCTCATTGTACTCTAAATCTGAGGCTAGAACAACTGCTGCCATGCCGCCTCAGAAGGGAGTGGCCCTTGAGAGAACCACAGGGAGAAAAAGTGGAGCTGAATGATCAAACTTTAGTAGTTTGGTTACACAGTCTATGTGTTATCAGTTTTGCTTAATCTCAGCCCTATCATGGTTTCTGTTCCTGGCACCATACACTGCCAATGGGTATAACTTCCAAATACCCAAGAACCATGCATCATTTCATAGCAGCGATGAGTTTCCCAAGGTCCTCTCTCTTTCTAGTTGGATTTAGCTATAGTAGAAAGGCATAACCTTTTTAATGTAAAGTTTTATAAATAATTTAGCTGAGATGCTCTGTAGAACTCCTCACATCTCTTAAAGGAGGAGATGATAATCTAGTGTTCAGTAGCTATTCACTGAGCCATGTTGTATATGCCTGTTAGCATCTGTCAGCTTGACACAAACTAGAGACACTTGGAAGAAAAACTTCAACTGAAAATTTTCTTCCATCAAATTGTCTTGGTATCATGTTTGTGGGCTATTTTCTTGATTAATGGCTGAGGTAAAAGGAGCCAGATCTCTGTGGACAGTGCAACCCTTGAACAGGTAGTCCCGGGTTGTATTAGAAACCAAACTGAGCAAGCCATGGAAAGGAAGCCAGTAGGAATTGTCTATGTTTCAGTTCTTGTCTCCTTGTTCATGCTTTGAGCTCCTATCTTGGCCTTCTGCAATGATGGACTAGGCTTAGAAATTGTAAATCAAATAAACCTTTCCTCCCCATGTTGTTTTTTGTCATGATGTTTATCACAGCAATAAAGAGCAAACGGGAATACTATGTAAGAGTCTCCCTTCAGAGGGGGCCTCAAATTGTATCTCTTTCTATGATTTTGGTGTCCACAACATTATTTTGAAGAAACTATCATATAGCTAACTGTAGAAATTGCTAGTTTTGTCTAAACTTCTCATCTAAAAGATTGCAAAATTGATAATGATTAAGGAACTAAGTAATTTCTCTGTGTCTGACAGTATATTTTTGAGTTAGAGAAAAAAATTCCTCCTGATTTTTCATCCCAAGGCTCAGGGACCTTCATTGCATTCTGCAGCTTATTCATATAAACTCTAAATGTATTTGTAATAACTACACTTTTCTTCTTCCCTGGCTTTAATTATCTAGATCACTTTTGTCTGAAAAAATTGAATCAAAAGCTAACAAAAATGGAGTTTCCTATGAAATTTCTAGCACCTCCTATTTTCAGACATGCTAGAAATACCCTGTGAACAGCCTCTCATGAGCTGTTGGCAGCTGTCTCTTGCTATGATCAGAAACAAAAAGTTTAGAGGTTGGAAAAAGCTAAATAGAAAAATATACCTGAGAGAACTTATTCTGTACAGGAATGGAAATTTCAAACATACTAGACCTTAGTGTCACCCACATTCTATTAATTTCTCAGTGGAGCACAGACTGTCCCATTTCACAGCAGTCACAGCCTAAGTTCAAGGTACTTTGTGCTGTGATAACAATTCTGCTTTTATCAATCATATTGACTTATCATCTTCTGTTTGACCTTTCTTCTGACAGAAAACTTGAGGGTCTCCTTAGAAGCCAATTTTTGTTTTCCCATGTTCTGTTAGTTTCAATGCATATAACTTTTGTTAAGATCCAAGCTGATAACTAGCAACATGACACTGTCCTACATAAATAACATTTCTTCTTCCAGTTCTATAGTACAGACTGAAATGGTTCCAAACTCCAATCTCAGGGGTGTAGTTGGTTGTTAAGTTCTGTATTCATTACACTAACACACTTTATTATGATCCGCCATGCATGTGTTTCATTAACTTGTCTTTCATTCATTGTATCTTATGTTAATTTTCTTTAGTGCCATACTTAATTTTCATGTGAAAATAACCCTGTCAAATCTGTTTGCTTCCAACTAGTGACCAGAAATGTATTATTTTAGTGTTCCTGTTGCTCCCTGCAGTGGGGAAGTAGTTAGTTTTGTTGCACGCATCTGCGAATCTGTGTGCACTTCCATTAGGGAACAACATGGGAAGTGGGTTTTGACCTTACAATTCACTCAAGAACAAGCTGTTTTCATTGTGGTCAAGAAGGAGTGCATGGCAAATTTCCTTTCTAATATTAGAGATTGTCCCTGGGGATGACTGTTCTAAGCTTTTAAGGAGAGTAATTTCCAAGTTGCTTCTATGAATGGAGTACTGAGGAGAAAGTGGATGAATAACTAAGTAGAAACACTTTCACTTTAATTAAGGATGGGAGGCTTAAACTGAAGAATAGGATATTCAGTTTCAACAAAACTTAAAAGAACATTTCTTTTTCTGCTTCCTAAAATTTCAAAGATATCAGACAAATGTTTTATATAGTTTAAATCTGGATAACATCTCTCTCTCTTTCTCTCTCTCACACACACAAACACGTAGACACACACAAACACACACATTAATGTACTATTGTGAGCATTACAAAGTCAATTGACTCATAAAAGTTGTTCTAAATCAGAAAAAAAAATTATCTTTAAAATCCATTAAGATGAGACCTGCCCCCAGCTCCCATCCTGCCCTGACTTCCCTTCTGGACCAGAGATGTGAATATCCGGGCCCAGCCTGGACCCCATCCCTGGGCACCAGCCACTCCAGGAAGACCTGCCCAACTTGGCCCCTGGTTCTAAACGCCAGGCAGGTCCCCTTCTAGTGCCACCGGGAAGGATCCCCTTCTCCAAGCCCCCAAGCAGCCCCTGCAATCTCCACGCCCTGCCCCCATGCCCATCTGGCCAAGACCCCAGCCACTTCCTGGGACTTAGAGACTGGCCCCCAGCTCCCCTCCTACCCCAGACTTCCCTTCTGGACAAGAGCACACATCCAACCTCGGACTTCCTGTCTGGACAAAAGCTCCCATCCTGCCCCAGACTTCCCGTCCAGATAAAAGCTTCCATCATTCCCCAGAGTTCCCATTCGGACAAGAGAGCTCCCATCTGGACAAGAGAGAGAGACTTCCTGAATCTCTCAGCTCTGTCTGAACCAAGTGTGTTGATAAGACCAAGAACGAACCACAAGGAGATAGGCAGACGTCAAGGCAGAAGTACATACAACAAAATGAAGAGCAATACAGCATCACCAGAACCTAGGCCACCTCCAACATCTAGACCTGAACATCAAAAATTGGAAGAAGCCTTATGAATAACATCATGAAGAAGGTAGAGGCTTGTGTAAAGGAAAAGACAAAAAAATGGGAAGAACGCTGTAAACAACTAGAGGAAAAGGCAAACAAATTAGAAGAAAACAATAAAGTCCTGGAAGAAAACAATAAGTACTGGAAGAAAACAATAAAGTACTGAAAGAAAATCATGGAAAAGCAATGAAACAAATAAAGGAAACAGTCCAAGACCTGAAAAGGGAAATAGAAAAAATAAAGAAGACACAAACAGAGGGAATGCTGGAAATAGAAAATCTGAGTAAAAGGTCGGGAACTTCAGATGCAAGTATAACCAACAGAATGCAAAAGATGGAAGAGAAGATCTCTGGCATTGAAGATACAATAGAAGAAATAGTTTTATCAGTCGAAGAAAACACTAAGCCAACAAAGTCATGAACCAAAATGTCCAAGAAATTTGGGACACCATGAAAAGACTAAACCTACGAATTATAGGGATAGAAGAAGGTGAAGAATACCAACTCAAAGACACAGAAAATATATTCAACAAGATCATAGAAGAAAACTTTCCCAACTTAAAGAAGAAAATGCCTATGAAGATACAAGAAGCCTATAGAACACCAAACAGACTAGACCCCCCAAAAAGGTCCCCTTGACACATAATAATTAAACAACTAAATGTACAGAATAAAGAAAGAATATTAAGAGCAGCAAAGGAAAAAGGCCAAGTGACCTATAAAGGCAAACCCATCAGAATAACACCCAATTTCTCAATGGAGACTTTGAAAGCAAGAAGGACCTGGACAGATGAGACACTAAGAGACCATGGATGTCAGCCCAGACTAATATACCCAGCAAAACTTTTAATCATCATAGACGGAATGAACAAGACATTCCAAGACAAAGCCAGATTTAAAAAATACCTATCCACAAACCCAGCCCTACAGAAAGCACTAGAAGGAAAATTCCAACCGAAGGAAGTCAGATACACACTCGAAAACACAGGCAATAGATAAAGCCACAGCAGTAAACCCCAAAGAAGAGAAGTACACACACACGCTACCACTAAAAATAACAGGGATGAACAATCACTGGTCATTAATATCCCTTAATATCAACTGACTTAATTCACCTATAAAAAGACATAGTTTTACAGAATGGTTATGAAAACAGGACCCATCTTTCTGCTGCATACAAGAAACACATCTCAAATTCAAAGACAGACACTACCTAAGAATAAAAGACTGGGAAAAGAATTTCCAATCAAATGGACTTAAGAAACAAGCGGGTGTAGCCATCCTGATATCCAACAAAAGAGACTTCAAACTAAAATCAATCAAAAGAGATCAAGAAGGGCATTATATACTCATCACAGGAAAGATCCACCAAGATGAAGTTTCAATTCTGAACATTTATGCCCCAAACACAAGGGCACCCACATGTGTAAAAGAAACATTACTAAAGCTTAAATGACATATAAAACTCCACACATTAATAGTGGGAGATCTCAACACCCCACTTTCACCACTGGACAGATCTCCCAAATCGAAACTTAACAGAGAAATAAAGAACTTAACTGATGTCATGACCCAATTGGACCTAATAGATATCTACAGAACATTCCATACTAACAAAAAAGAATATACCTTCTTCTCAGCACCCCATGGAACTTTCTCTAAAATCGACCACATACTTGGCCACAAAGCAAATCTCAACAGATACAAAACAATTGGAATAACCTCCTGTGTTCTATCAGATCATCATGGTTTAAAGTTAGATTTCAACAACAAAAACTACAGAAAACCCACAATCTCATGGAAACTGAATAATGCTCAACTGATTCACCAATGGGTTAAGGAAGAAATAAAGAAAGAAATTAAAGACTTCCTAGAGATCAACGAAAATGAAGACACCACATACCCAAACTTATGGGACACTATGAAAGCAGTGCTAAGAGGGAAATTCATAGCACTAAATGCCCACATAAAGAAGTTGGAAAAATCTCACTCTAGTGACTTAACAGCATACCTGAAAGCTCTAGAACAAGAAGAAGCAAAGTCTCCCAAGAAGAATATACGCCATGAAATTATCAAAGTGAGAGGTGAAATTAATAAAATAGAAACTAAGAGAATAATACAAAAAATTAATGAAAAGAAAGTTGGTTCTTTGAGAAAATCAACAAGATAGACAAGCCCTTATCCAAACTAACCAAAAGACATAGAGAGAGAATCCAAATCAACAAAATCAGAAATGAAAAGGGGGACATAACAACAGACATTGAGGAAATCCAGAGAATTATCAGGTCATATTTCAAAAACCTCTACTCCACAAAACTGGAAAACCTAAAAGAAATGGACAATTTTTTGGATAGGTACCACATACCTAAGTTAAATCAAGACCAGATAAACTATTTAAATAGTCCAATAACCCCTAAGGAAATAGAAAGAGTCATTAAAAGTCTCCCCACCAAAAAAAGCCCAGGACCAGATGGTTTCAGTGCAGAATTCTACCAGATCTTCAAAGAAGGGTTAATACCAATACTCTCTAAACTGTTTCACATAATAGAAACAGAAGGAACATTACCAAACTCCTTCTATGAAGCTACAATTACCCTGATTCCTAAACCAAACAAGGATACAACAAAGAAAGAGAACTACAGACTGATCTCCCTCATGAACATTGATGCAAAAATACTCAATAAAATACTGGCAAACAGACTCCAAGAACACATCAGAACAATTATCCACCATGATCAAGTAGGCTTCATCCCAGGGATGCAAGGGTGGTTCAACATATGAAAGTCCGTCAATGTAATACACCATATAAACAAACTCAAAGAAAAAAACCACATGATCATCTCACTAGATGCAGAAAAGGCATTTGACACAATCCAACACCCCTTCATGATAAAAGTCTTGGAGCGATCAGGAATACAGGGAACATACCTAAACAAAATAAAGGCAATTTACAGCAAGCCAACAGCCAACATCAAATTAAATGGAGAGAAACTCAAAGCAATTCCACTAAAATCAGGAAAGAGGCAAGGCTGTCCACTCTCCCCATACTTATTCAATATAGTACTTGAAGTTCTAGCCAGAGCAATAAGACAACATAAGGAGATTAAGGGGACACAAATTGGAAAGGAAGAAGTCAAGCTTTCCCAATTTGCAGATGGCATGATAGTATACTTGAGTGACCCCAAAGATTCCACCCAGGAACTGATACAACTTATAAACACCTTCAGCAACATAGCAGGATACAAGTTCAACTCAAAAAAGAAAAATCAGTAGCCCTCCTATATACAATGGACAAAGAAGCTGAGAAGGAAATCAGAGATACATCACCCTTTACAATAGCCACAAATGACATAAAATACCTTGGGGTAACACTAACCAAGCAAGTGAAGGACCTATATGACAAGAACTTTAAGTTCCTGAAAAAAAAAAATTGAAGAAGATGTCAGAAAAATGGAAAGATCTCCCATGCTCATGGATAGGCAGGACCAACATAGTAAAAATGGCAATTTTACCCAAAGCAATCTACAGATTCAATGCAATCTCCATCAAAATACCAACACAGTTCTTCACAGACCTGGAAAGAATAATACTCAACTTCACATGGAAAAACAAAAACCCAGGATAGCCAAAAGAATCCTATACAATAAAACAACCTCTGGAGGCATCACAATCCCTGACTTCAAGCTCTACTATAGAGCTACAGTAATAAAAACAGCTTGGTATTGGCATAAAAACTGACATGTGGACCAATGGAATCGAATTGAAGACCCTGACATTAACCCACACACCTATGCACATATAATTTTTGACAAAGAAGCCAAAAGTGTACAATGGAAAAAAGAAAGCATCTTCAACAAATGGTGCTGGCATAACTGGATATCAACATGTAGAAGGCTGCAAATAGATCCATATCTGTCACCGTGCACAAAACTTAAGTCCAAGTGGATCAAAGACCTCAACATAAATCCAGCTACTCTGAACCTGCTAGAAGAGAAAGTAGGAAGGAGTCTTGAACGCATTGGCATAGGAGATCATTTCCTAAATATAACACCAGTAGCACAGACACTGAGAGAAACAATCAATCAATGGGACCTCTTGAAACTGAGAAGCTTTTGTAGAGCAAAGGATATGGTCAACAAGGCAAAGTGACAGTCTACAGAATGGGAAAGGATCTTCACCAACCCCACATCTGACAGAGGACTGATATCCAGTGTATATAAGGAACTCAAGAAATTAGACATCAAAACGACCAACAGTCCAATTGAGAAATGGGCTTTAGAACTAAACAGAGAATTCTCAACAGAGGAAACTCAAATTGCTGAAAGACATTTAAGGAATTGCTCAACATCCCTAATCATCAGGGAAATGCAAATCAAAACAACTCTGAGATACCATCTTATGCCTGTCAGAATGGCTAAGATCAAAGACACTGAAGACACTTTATGCTGGAGAGGATATGGAACTAGGGGAACTCTCCTCCACAGCTGGTGGGAATGCAAGCTTGTACAACTTTGGAAATCAATATGGCGCTTTCTTAGAAAATTGGGAATCAATCTCCCCCAAGATCCAGCTATACCACTCTTGGGCATATACCCAAGAAATGCTCCATCATACCACAAGGGCACTTGCTCAGCTATGTTTATATCAGCATTGTTTGTAATAGCCAGAACCTGGAAACAACCTAGATGCCCTTCAACTGAAGAATGGATAAATAAAATGTGGTACATATACATAATAGAATACTACTCAGCAGAGAAAAACAATGACATCATGAGTTTTGCGGGCAAATGGATGGATCTAGAAAAAAAACATCCTGAGTGAGGTAACCCAGACTCAGAAAGACAAATATGGTATGTACTCACTCATAGGAGGATACTAGATGTGGAACAAGGATGACTGGACTGCTACTCGCATCACCAGTGAGGCTACCTGGAAAATGGGACCCCAAGAAAACACAGATATCACCCAATGATGAAGAAATGGATGAGATCTACATGAACAGCCTGGACATGAGTGGCGAGGACATGAAGCCTGGACATGAAGGGCGAGGGTCTAGGGAAAGAGAGTGGGAGATCCCAGCTGGATCAAGAAAAGAGAGGGAGAACAAGGAATAGGAGACCATGATAAATGAAGACCACATGAGAAAAGGAAGAAACAAAGTGCTAAAGAGGCCCACAGAAACCCACAAAGATAACTCCACAAAAGACTGCTGGTAATGGTCGAGAGACAGCCGGGACTGACCTATTCTGGTGATTGGATGGCCAAGCACCCTAATAGTTGTGCCAGAAACCCCATCCAAGGACTGAGAAATCTGGATGCAGACATCCACGGCTAGGCCCCGGGTGGAGCGCTGGGAGTCCAATTGGCGAAAAAGAAGAGGGTATATATGAGCGAGAATTGTTGAAACCAAGGTTGGATAAAGCACAGGGACAAATAACCAAATGAGTGGAAACACATGAACTATGAACCAAAGACTGAGGGGCCCCCAACTGGATCAGGCCCTCTGAATAAGTGAGACAGTTGATTGGCTTGATCTGTTTGGGAGGCATCTAGGCAGTGGTAGCAGGTCCTGTGCTCATTGCATGAGTTGGCTGTTTGAAACCTGGGACTTATGCAGGGACGCTTGGCTCAATCTGGGAGGAGGGGACTGGACCTGCCTGGACTGAGTCTACCAGGTCAATCTCAGTCCTCGGGAGAGACCTTGATCTGGAGGAGGTGGGAATGGGGGTGGGCTGGGGGAAGAGAAGGGGAGCGGGAGAGGGGAGAAGAAGGGAATCTGTGGCTGTTATGTGGAACTGAATAGTATTGTAAAATAAAATTAAAAAAATTTAAAAAAAAAGGAAAAAGACAAAAAAATCCTTTAAGATGAAAAGTATTTGTAGAATAGGAAGTTACTTTATATATTGATAATTATTTATTTAGTTGACCAGAGTAACAGTTACTGTCTTCTCTCCTTATCACTACTCTGTAAGGAGATGTTAGCACTGTCATCTATACTATCAGACAACAGGAAGGGTGCCACAGTTACTTGGTCTCCCATTTAGGAGTTTCCCAACAACCTGCACTTGAATAAATCGACTTTGGATACATTAAAGCTGCTAATGCTACTGCCAAGAATGAACATTGCTCAAAGACCTGTTAACAGTGGGTTCCATGATGCTGGAACCCGTGAGTTCCTTTAGGCTGGGTCTCCAGTACAAGCTAAGTAGTACATCTGAGAGCTTTGTTCTCAGCAAAGGTTCATTTCACTTACTCAGGTTTCACCTGGCTGATATGTAAAGAATTCACAATACCAAATACTGCTACAAGAGCTGTGGCCCTTTCAGCCATCGCATCAGTGACTAAGACAGAAAGCATAAACCTAAATCCTGTGGAGGAGTTCAACCACCAGCAGCTGAAAGGTCACTGAAAACAGTATCTTCTTTTCCACCTTCCTCAGCGATAACAAGTTTCTGTGTTTCAATCCAACTCCAAGAAAAGTTAACAAGAATAATTTGATATTGTCACAGCTTTCAGCTCACTATGTTTTAAGAGAAATACAGTTTTCTAGAACCAGGGCCAGAGGATGGGCCTAGAGTGAACTTTATTCAAGAATCTAGGGTATACCTCAAATATTCTCTTTGGAACCCTAATATCCCAGCAATGGTGACCAGCAAGCTTTCTCACCCTCACCCAACTAGGATCATCTTCTTTCCCTTAAGGTATGTCTTGTAATTAAGTTTCTACTTTGTATTCATAGGATTAAGCTGTAAAGCAAGATCCCAATTGTTTTTTGATTCAGAAAAGCATTTGATGTCTCTTAAGCCTATTTTCAGGAGAACCAAGTCCATCTGACCTCTGTGCCCTTGAACACAGTGGCTCCTTCTTTTCCTGGAAGCAGCTCCTCTGTGTATAAAACACATGCTGATTTCATTTGCAATCTGCCTATTCAAAACTACACTTGTGCTGAATGCATGACTGACGTTTGCTCACTTACTCTAGAGACAGTGGACTCCTCAGGGAGGCTGCTCTGTGTAGAAAGTCCACATGCCATCCATTATGTATTTACAGCATGCTTAGTTGAGCCAAATCTCTCCTCTGCCTCCACTCCTGTGAGTTATTTTTCCAGAGACCACATTTCTCTTTGTTCTTTTTCCTGTGTAAAGCAAACAATTACATTTAACCTTTATAAATTTAGAAAACAAAACTGCATTTTAGTAGAGGAATTACTTGGCTAGTCTTTTATGCTGTTTAATTTAATTGTTCACATTAATCTTCTGTACATTTCTAATGTATTTATGAAATTCCTTAAGATATCTCCAGCTTTGCAAGTGATATCTATATATTTTGGTGGGTGCCTGACTAGCTAATATTTGTTTATGATCACCTTAAGTGTTGTCAAATTTAATTTAATTCAATCAAATTCAAATTCTCCTGATTGTTCATGTAAAAGATTATCACATCTTTTACTCTTCATGATAAATCAACAAGTCCTTTATTATAGATTCACAATTTATCTGCAAGACACACTAGAGCAGTTTTGAAGCAGTAGGAATATTAAAACTTGAAATATCTGTTATATTCTGTCTGGCTGTTGTTGAATGATACTCTTCCTGTCACTTGGTTTTTGTTGTTGTTGCTGTTGTTTTTCCTCTTTTTAATGTAAAATATACATTTAAACACAAGAGAAAAGAGGATTATTTCTGTATTTCACATTTTAATGAGCATGTTTAGTTACATCTTCTTTATCAGAATAATTTAGAACAATTTAAACCTATTTATAATTTATGAAGAAGCAGAATTGGACTGTGAAGCTGCTGGGGTTTTTAATTCCTTTCATTTGTATTACACAAACAATAGGGAGTTTCATTTCCAGCATCTTCTACATCTTAATTTTTTTTTCTGAGGCATGCATGAACCACCTCAATGTATTATCATACTCTTCCTCATGGAGCTTGGAAACTTAATTAAGAAGTTTGGCAGTAGCTGGAGCCAGGTCCAGTTCTTGCTGAAACTTCAAAGGGAGTTCCTGATGTGGAGAGAGAATCAAGGGAGGGACTGGGAGTCAAGGATTGGGTCTCTGGTACTCCAACCTCCTCTTACTTTGAAAGGAAGCCCCAAGGGAATTCTCAAGAAGGATTAAGGGTAGTGAGGATCAAGTGATACAGAAAGGCCTTTGCTCACCTTGCCACCAGAGGCATTTCCATTACAATTCGGAATTCCACAGGACTGTTTACCTTGAGTTAGTATCACAGCTTTGAAATTTCCCTAGTCTTTATGTACCTGCTGTCTTCTGCAATTTAATTGTGTACTAGTTAGTAAAGTTACCTCATATTCCCTTTTAGAAATTGTACTAGATCTGCACATGCCATGTTTTACTACTCCACTCATTGAACTACAGGTCTTTCTTTAGAAGGTCGCATCACCTTCCTATCTCCGAAACTGTCCAGGCTCCAGAGTGTTAATTATACATGCCTGGACCCTTATTCCAGTTTTTTCATATTGCTAATATACATTTCAAACTGTATTAAAAGTTGAGAATGCCAAATAGACACTCGAGAATCTGCCATCTTTTGAATGTTGACATGACATCATGAAAATTTCATCTCACCTTAAGAGGTGAGTTGCAATGAAAATGCATGTATATTTAAAATGTTGTATAAATTACCTTGGGGTATGTATAAGTGTTATTATATGAATAAATAAATAATTTCATATTTGGAGTTTGGTTCTGCCTCTAATATGTCTCTATAAGTATATGTAAAAACTTCCAAATATTTTTGTTACATCCTAAAGTTCAAATGCTTTGGTTTTGAGAATTTTGGATATGATGAACCCAACCTGTTATGATAGTTGTATCTATTCACCACAGGGCCATACATCTTTTGAAAGGATGACCCACATCTTCTTCACACTTTTTTCTCACTTTCCAGGTACTAATTTAACTGTCTGTAAATATATATGTTCATAGTTTTACTTATTTAATTATTTACCTAGTATTTATAGTTTTATACCTGTCATGCAAAGAGTATGAGCATCTCCCTTTTTTCATTTTCAGGTAAAAATAAATTAAAGTCAAAACCAACACCTAAGATAACAGTCCAAAATGAAATCATGTTAGTTAACCTCAAACTCCAGGATCATTTAAAGCACAGTTATGCTTAATTCATGTAGTCTTCTATAGGAAAGTATGTGTTCATTTTTCATGGAATTAATGAAGCAATTTATTAAAAGAACTTAAGATCTCTCCTGGTACTTGTGATTTGTAATATACATTTATGATCAACTCACAGTCACAAACAGAAATGCTTCTGTCTAGAACTCATAGACCCTGGAAAGTCTAAGAGTGATTACATCTTTTTTTTTTTGCTCAGAGTCTATATCCACAGTAGGTACTGTGTAAGTATAAATTATGGGATTCATAGAACACAAAGCACATTTTCCTTATTTTCACACAGAAAGAATCCCATTGAGTTAAGAAGGCTTGACTTACATTAAACAACTAACTGGCAGTGAATTCCATACAGAGGGATTGTGACCAGATTTCATCATATTCATATAGTATATATATATATATATATTCACATAGTATAACATGAAGCCAACAGATGTTTTGGTTGGTCTTTATTTCCTCTGCTCTTAATTACCAGGCACAATTTTACTTTTTAATTTTTTATATTTCCTTGTCTATTAAAAAGAATTAAGACTTGGCAATCTATGCTCTTGTTGTAAATCATTTTTTGCCTTCATTGTCACATGATGCTTATATTTTGTATGACTCTTTGATGCCAAGCATGAAGCTAGGAAAAACCTCCACAATCTCAAAGCCCCTGAAGTTTAAAAATGCTAGTGGTGCAACTGTTTCAAAGAAAGAGAAGATTAAGTTTTGAACTAGTCTAATTAGACACAACACCCTGCACCTTGGGCAGTAAGTGTCTAATGTTCTGCTATTCTGTTTGCCAGGGTCTAAGAACATAGGAAGTGTTATTTGCAAATTTTTTCCCCTAAATAGTGAGAAAAAAAATTGTATGTCTCTAAATGAGGATAGACAAGCCTCATCCTCTGCTGCCTGCAGCCCTCAAAGCTTCACATTCCACAGTTCCACAGCACTAAAGGTGCAGACACATGCTCCTTGTACAGCTCAGGAGCAGGACTCGGAAGCACAATGCAGACACACACCTCAGGCACAGGACACCATTTTGGTTTTTGTTTGTTTGTTTTGTTTTGTTTTTAACTGAAGCTGGTATTTTTATGTATATTAATGGGAAACTTGTATCTAGTTTACAATTGACCTAAAAAACGTAGTATTAAAAGAGATATTTTAAGCACACCAAACTAATCATGCCACTACTGCGTCCATCGGGTTTCATGCCATGTTGGCCATTGTTGTAATTCCTAGGTGTCATAGCTGGATAGGATAATTGGCTGCCTTATTCCTTTGAACACTTGCATGGTGCCTCTCAGTACCATGAAAGCTACTTCTCATGGAAGAGGCTTTCAGGTCAATTCTAGTTGAGGGGTCTCTGGGTCCTGTGTCTGAAGTGAATCATGTCTTCAGCAATAGGGACCTACCTTAAACCTCTGCAGGGCAACCAAAAACAACAGCAATAGCCTGTGTATATTGAGAGTATCTTTGACAACCCTGAACAACAACTCAAAAAAAAAAAAAAAAAAAAAAGTACTGGAGGGGTTTTATACCTGGTGCTGTATGTTTTGATGGATGATCTTTGGCTCTTGGAGGGAACTGAAAAAGGACAATAGATATGTTAGTGGATGGGAGAAAGACCATGAAGCTTCAACCCTACAGAAAGAACTACAGGCAATGAAGGAATGCTGGGAGTTGGATAAATAGGCTTCCTCAGGAAGAGCACACTAATTGATTACCCAATGAAAACTTAAGTAACATTATACATACTGAGCAGGTTCTATTTAGGAACATTTATATTTATATTCACATGCTTGTATACATGTAACAATAGTTCATGAAAACATGGTTATGAACTTAAAAGAAGACAAAGAGGGGTATACAAGAGGATTTGGAAAGAAGAAAGGAAAGGGAGAAACTATATTATACTCTCAACAAAATGAATGAAAAAAATCCAAAGGAGGTGTTTGCAATGATTATCCACAAACTGCAATAGGAGGTGGAAAAAGCAATCTACTGCTGAGGAATGAATACTCACCAGAATAAAGACTGGTGCTTCATGACAGAGAGTGAGCAGGCTGCACATGCTCCTTGAGAATTTGAACTGAAATGTGTGAGGCCTATTATGGCAATCATTGTCTACGCAGCTACAATGCATTTGAAATGTGACTGGCATGAACAAGAGTGGCCATAACAGGAGCATACATGCTAAATTACAAAACCTTGTTTAATGAAAAGTAAAATATCTCAATAATCTTCACATTTCTTTCACCCTAAAATTGCAACATCTTAGATATATTTTATTAAATAAGATGTATTACTTATATTTCTACAAAATGGCAGTTGGATGTCTTACAAGATAAATATGCTTGACACCCAGACTGATGACCTGAGTTTGATCTCTGGGAAACACATGGAGAGGAGTGACTTTCTAAAACTATACTCACACACACACATATGCACACAAAAATAAAAGTGTAACATTTAAAAATAATGTAAAAGAGGGGCCAGGGAAATGGCACATTGGATATCCAAGTGTTTTCTGCACAATCACTAGGATAGGACTTGTAATCTCTAGCACCCAAATACAAAATCTGAGCATAACAGTAATTACCTGTAACCCTACCCCTGAAAGAGGTTTGCTGGCCAGCCAGTCTGACTTAGCCAAACCAGTGAATTCCAAGTTCAGAGAGAGAGACTCTATCTAAAGAGGTACACCCAACTTCAGCCTCTGGCTTCTACACATGCATGGGTGGGTAAGTGTGCCCACATAGGAGTGCACATGTACATATAACCACACACACACACACACACACACACACACACACACACACACACACACACACACGGGCACATTAGGATAAAAAAGGAAAACATCTATACAAAACAATTATACCAAAGAAATTTGGAGGCTCTTTTCTGATAACTCCATAAAAGCTTCAAAGAGTTGTTACAGAAACTCACTGCTAATAACTCCTCAGCATCTATGTGTGCACTGGGTTTTCTGCAACCTATCCTATTTGTGAATGAGTTGTATCTTCAATGAGCCAAGTGGAACATCTCATGACCACAGAATTCTTTTGTGGCTGCCTACTCTGTCCTTAACCACTCTCTCATTCTGGACTTTTGTTATTTGAAGGATATTTTATTAAAAAAAAAAAAAAAGAGCTATATGTTGTATAGCCTCTTGAGACCAATGTTTTTCCTGGTTAAATTCTTTGGAGACTTACCCAAGCTTGTGCTTGGAATCGCTGAATGGTGCTCACTGATGGTGTAGGCTTTCCCAGAGGCTGTTTAACCTCCTCCAGCTTAGAGAGATGGGGCAGTTTATACACAGTCTGTGGCAATTCTGAATACAGCTGCCATTAGCTTTCATTTTTCATAAGTGTAAAATTTTTAAATTCTGGGCAAATGTCCATGACTTCATTTGCTGGACATGATGGTTATTCCCTGCTTAAATATCCTTCCAATGCTGGTAGAATTTGAAGTGTTGGTCTCTCTTTCATAACTGATACAAATAAAATGTTGGCTTCTCCTTTCCTTGACCAACCATCCAATCAGCTTTATCTACTTCTAAAAGCATGACATGTGTTGACTTTTACAGAGACCAAATTTTAGAATAATTTTAGATTTTAAGAGTTTCAGAGAAGCTTGGTGATAGTGTTGCACACCTTTAATCCCAGCACTCAGGAAGCAGAGGCAGGTAGATCTCAGAGTTCACGGCCAGTCTGGTTTGCAGAATGAGTTTCAGGATAGCCCAGGCTACACAAAGAAATTCTGTCTCAAAACAACAACAAAGCCAATAACAACTGCTGCTGGGTCCTAAAGGCTCCCTGGGGAGGCATGGGGGGGGGTGAATGAGAAGGCAACATCTGGTGCCTAAACATGGTACTTCTGTTCAGGTCACTTTCCTGCACAGGTTCTGATCATCTCCCTCCCTTTACTCACAGTGCTGAACAGCACCCCCAAGATGGTGTGATTTGGTGAGAAGGTCCCTCAGTGTTATGTTCTTGGTCTCTTTGGCAGATAAGCATTGAGACCCTTTTCTTTCTTTCTTTTGTGTTGTCTGTCATATTTGTCTGCCCGTTCCATTAGGAAGGCACAATTTTTCTGTCTCAGTTCACATGGCACCTCCACATAAGGACTGATCCCCTAGGAGGTGGAACCAAGGCTCAGCTCCTGAATGCCATCCCTCATCTGGAGACACCATGTGGGCATATGGTCATGGCCTAAAAAAACACATGGAAGTTCCCCACTAAGCACAAGATACAAGGGTCCATTACAAATTTCCACCCCTGTTGACTGTCATCTTCTCTCTGACTGTTGATTGCCTTTTGTCTTCCTCTACAAGATGGGTAACCTATCCATCACCTCTTCCCTTTCCATGTCTGACCTCTCTATGGCATCCAGTGATGAAGAGGCAGATAGTTCCGGCCCATAAAATCTATCAAGGAGAACAAAGCTGCCATTAAGACCCCAGGCACTGCTCCCCCGCTTGGCACCACTTCCACCATTGGTGTTAATCCCCCTGCTGAGGTATCCCTGGGGTTATCTGCCCCAGGGCTCAGCTGCCTCAGAGGCTGGCCACTCCTCTACTCCACTGTATATCCCTCGCTACCCACAGCCAGCCCCATTTGTAAACGGGAGACCTGAGGAGGCTCATCCAGTTAACCTAGGTCTCAATGCCGCTGTCCAGCCCTGGATTCCCACCCCCATAGCTGAACTCTCCTGTAGTAGAATAGTTTAAGGTGTGTTACTTTTGTTTATATTGCATTTGTTTAACTCTGTGAAGATGTGTTACTGTGCCTGTATAAATCACCTGATAGCTTAATAAATAACTGAATGGCCCACAACAAGGCAGGAGAAAGGATAGGCAAGGCTGTCAGACAGAGAGAATATATAGAAGGAGAAAACTGGGAGGAGAGACCTAAGATCTAGGAGCCAAAGAAGGAGGATGACTCCAGGGGCCAGCCACTGAACTACATGGCAGCCATAGAATAAAAGTAGGATTTACAGAAGTTAGAGAAAAGGAAAGGCCCAGAGGTAAAAGGTAGTCAGGATAATTTAAGTTGAGGAAAGCTGGCTAGAAACTAAACCAAGCTAAGGTCAGGCATTTATAATTAAGAATAAGCCTCCATGTGTGATTTATTTGGAAGCTGGGTGGTGGACCCCCCCAAAAGAGTAAAAACCTCCAACAATACTCTCCCTCATCTGAAAGGTGGCTAATGAATCAGTCCCAGACTCACTTTACTTCAAACAGGTCCTCACTCAATGGTCAGTGCAACTACAGACATGCTCTAATGGTATAATCTGCTCAAACCTAGCCTGGAGCCAGCTGCCTTTCTTAGCTGGAAACCAACTTATGGTGATCAAACAGAAGCTCAAGCATGAATGAACCTCTTAATTAACATTCCAGTGACCCTTGACATGCTCACTGGATGAGGTAACATTGTCCATCCCACCCATCAGGCAAAGATTAGCCTACTACCAACATGTTTCTTACCTGGCCCTCCAGGTTCTTAAGGCATGCAACATCCTGGGACCCTTCAGCTTACTTTTGCAATCTTATGCAACAGCCAGGGGACGTCTTCACTGACTTTTGGGTCCATGTAAATGAGGCAATAGAGTGCACAGTGGATTCGAGCCCCACTAGAGATATGTTGATTAAACAGTTCACTTGGGAAGGGTTCAACACCCAAACCCATAATGTGGTTGCAGCCATGCCCAATAAGGACATAAATAAATGGTTGCAGGCCACCAGAGATCTTGACCCCAGAACTGGTCTCGTCACAACTTTTACCACCTCCCTGGATGTCCTGATCATGTCCAGCCAATAAGGGATGACCATGCAATGTCACCAGATTGGGACACAGCCTCGATGCTGGGAGGAGGGTAAATAAGGCCTTCCCTTTTATTGAATAAACAAGTCTGCTGTTTGCCTTTCATGTGGCTCCTGCTGTCTGTGTTGTTGACAATGTGCCTACTTACCCTCCTCCCCCAATGGAGTTGTTAGGACCCAGCAACAAACAACAACAACAATAAAAAAGAGTTGCAGAGATAGAATCTAGAATGACTCATGACTCCCAAATACTCCATTGACATCAAATTATTGTAGTACATTTTTATTCTTCATGTCTACTCTAAACTCAGGATACCTTTCCTATTGAATCTCATTTATTCCTTCTCTGGTTTTGTAGTGTAAGAAAATACATAAGATATAGTTCAGATATGAAGACCCTAACCAGCAAACTCTCCCATATTCCATGCTCACCTAATAAGAATCTTTAAGGAAATGTTAATATCAATGCATACTTGGGTGCAGTTCTGAACTAGAGTCCATGAGGATAATGGCAAAGCATGATAGGAAGTTTGCAGAATCTCTGTAGAGTAAACAGGTAGTCCAATACCTCCATGTTCATCACCACAAAATGATCTGGAATCTTGGATAGGAAGTAAGAATTATAAAAATCCTAAGGAGAGAGTCACAAAAGCTAGGTTCCCTGATGGCTTAGATAGAGAAGAAAGGTCACTAAGTGAGGACAAAGTATGGTCATCCATATAAGGATAGCCTAAGAAAGTTGTAAGATGAAAACTTAAAGGAAAATAAAGAAAACATGGATATGTAGCCTTTTGATTCAGAAAGCCAGGCATGCATAACCTCCTATGGAGGGCTGTGAGTTGGCTGTCTAAGAGACATTAACAACTGTAGAGTTGCCTTAGTGGTTATCCATTGTTGCTAGATGTGCTGTGGGAGTCACTTACAAGGAGAAATATTAAAAGCACCACCCCGCCATTCAAAACTTAAGTGCAAATCCAGGAGGGATCAAACAGTCTTTTATATCATGACAAACTTTTCAAAAAATAAAGAGCCAAGGCCATAACCTCTGCTCTTGTCTGATTTAATTGGAAAATTTCATGTGTTAGCTGTAATGAATAATACAGAAACTTAGCTGACCATGGGCCCTTAATATATTTAGCTAGTTCCTGGGGTGCTAAACTAACATTCCTCATCTCAAAAATTATCATACAAAATAAGGAAAAGTGAGGGTCCATAAGTCATCAGCCTTTAGAGGGCACTAAAAATAAGACAGGGGAGTATATACATCACCCATCCTGGGTAATTTCCTCCTTGATGGAAGCAGGATGATCTGTGGCCAGGTGCACATCTCTTGCTGGGACCCATATTGGACCCAAACTGATAACTATGTTCTCCTTGACAGATATCCGAGAGCCCAAACTGACAGTTAATGTTCTCCTTAACAGATATCTCAGGGCCCAAACTGATAGTTATGTTCTCCTTGACAGGTATCTTGTGGCCCAAATTGTCTGTCTCCTCATCACTGGATTTCATAGACATATCCAACATGGGAGTGTTGGGGGTGATGAAAAGATTACCCATCTTTTAGAGGGAAACAGCAAGCAAACAACAGTCAGAAAATGATAGTCAACAGTGGTGAAATTTGTATAGAACCCTTATGTCTTGTGCTTAGTGGGGGATTTCCCTGGTTTGCCCACATAGTGTCTTCAGACAAGGGACAGTGTTCAGGGGCAGAGGCTTGGTTCTACCTCCTTGGGGGTCAATCTGTATGTGGAGATGCCAGGTGAATCAAAACAGAAAAAAAAATGTGCCTTCCCAGCAGGATGAGCAGACAAACATGACAGACAACACAAAAGAAGGAAAGAAGTGGGGGTCCCAATACTTACCTGTCAAAGGGATTGAAAGAACACAACACTGAGGGGTCTTTTCACCAAAACACACCATCTTGGGAGTGCTGTCAAGCACCATGAGTGAAGAGAGGGAGACAATCAGAACTTGTGCTGGGAGAGAAAAAGTAATGGAAGCCCCACGTTCAAGCATCAGATGTTGCTGGATCCCAACAGCTCCCTCAGGGGAGGGGGTGAGAAAGCACCAGGAGTCAATTGAAGGCAAAAAATAAACTCATTTATTTAATAGTGGAGAAGGTCTTATATTGCCGAGGATGGTATATAAGATGCCTGATGTGCTGCCAGCAGAGATTGGAGAGAAGGGGACCTGAGACTGTGGACCATCAACCCTCCATGCATTCCCCTCCGGATCTTGTGCTTAGCATGCCTCTAGAGGGCCAAAGCAGAAATTCCAAATGTCCCAATGTCATGCTTTATGGCATGCACATGTCATCTTCTCCTCCATATAATTATTTCTTGTAATGCTAGTCTTTTTCATCTGTCTGATCTTCATGTTCTGTGTTCCCAGATCAATGGTGATTTCTGTGATACAGGAAAGGAGTGAAATAAATTTCATGGGAAATTATACAGAGATGATCACCCAGGCTGGGGTCAAGGCAGATATGCAGTTCATGGGAAAAAAAACCTGCAGCCTGGGGAAGCTTTTCAGGCTTGGATAAACTATACTGAATGTGTGGTCAACTATAGCACATGGTATGTGTATCAACACACTGGACTCCAATTCGCCATAATGAATAATTCAGTTTCTGAGGATATTCCAAGGGCATTGTGTAAAACTTGAGACCCTAAGGGGTATTGGCTGAAGACGGTGGATGGAGTAACATATAGATGGGATGACAAACTAAAAGTGTGGGAACCTAGAATAGGAAGAAAATAGTGGCCTCCACCAAGAAAGGAAGATGGCAACTTTAATCCTGATAGTTTGATTCCTCCTGAAGGAGTGTGGAGACAATGTTGCAATGGTTGGAGTGATTGCTGCAAGTTTTATTGGGTTCCTAGATTGAAAAGAAATGCCAGAAAAGGTGAGCTTCCTTTCATGGAAGCTCTGAAAATTGGATCAGGCCTTCCTTTGAATTGTTGGGATAAGAAAGACTGAAGTTGCTGACTTGTAGGGGCAGATTTCTTGTCTGAGGTCATTGTGGCTCACCAGTCATGGGGCTTGGTGTTTACAGAGGACTGAAGAGGAACTTAGGCAGCTGCAGGGGTCTTGAGATCAGAGCAGACAGTGTGAGAAGGAGATGACTGTCTGGTATATTAACCACTATTCTTATTTTTATCTTTTTTTTTTATGAAATTGCATGTTGCTAGACTCTGGGTCAAGTGCTCAGAAGATTGTATTATCATTAATAATAAAAATAGATTATTCTTGCTTTGGTGATAAATCTGGGATAGTTCCTGTGTTTAATAAAAGATGATGAAGACTATATTGGTGATTTTCTAAGAATAACCTTTGGAATCATGAGAACATTCTGTATTGGGTGATTTCCCCTTTTCTTTCTGTTTCCCCTTGCTTATGATAATAAAAGACTGAGGTTACCAAGGCAAAACCAGCAGCTAAAGAAGCTGTAGCAAAGAAGCTACTTAGCAACTGCAGAACCCAAAGTGACCTGTCAGCTTACATGAACACTGTCACTGAATCATTACTGCACCTTCCAGGTATCCCTCCTTCAGACACCCAAAACCGCTGAGGCTGGTCATCAGCATTATATACCCTTCTCCCAGCACCCAGTCTGTGTCACAATCTGGTGGCATTGAGTGGTCATTGCCATTGACTGGGCACAATCAGGAAGTCTGACAGCACCTGTTGCTAGGCCTTCAGGCAGACTCCAGGTTGGCTCATAAGGAAGTACATTATGTACATGCCTTGGCAACTGGTTTGAGCCAATTTCCTCAATCCTATGGGCCTGTCCTACTACACTTTTGCACACCATTTTATTACACCAAAGACAAACCAAAAACATACACACACAGATACATACAGACACAGACACAGATGCACACACACACACACACACACACACACACACACACACACACACTGGGGGGGGTAGTTATGTATTGAGAATATAACAGAACATCAAAGTATAATTCCAAGAAGGACCATTGGCAGAGTGGGTTAAAAAGAGACTTCCACAAGACTGCATTCATTGCAGGTATATATTAACAGTATCCCAAAGAAGAGCAATGAAACAAACCAAAGTAAAATACATCCATGAATTCTTTTTAAATGGAGTTTATCTTTACATATAACAGGGTAAGATATCTTTTTCTCTTGTTTGAGGAAGACTTTGAAGACTTTTAAGGTTTGCACATCTATGTTATCAAATTCTCACTATGACTTTGCGGGAATAATGTCTCCATGATTCACCTCATAAACTATCAAGGAAGAATGCCAGTGGCAACAAGTCTCACACTGCCCTGTGCCTGCTTGGAGAGGTCTTTGTTTCTTGGTGTATGCTCAAGAAAAATATTTTAAAGTTGATCTATTTTCTATATCTTTTTCATTTGTTTCTTCAGTGTTATATGATTTTCATTGTAGACATTTCTATGTCACGGGTTAGATTTGTGCCTAGGTATTTCATTTTTGTTGAGGTTATTGTTCTCCTGATGTATTTCTCTGTGGGTTCATTACTACTAGTGTGTAAAAGCTATAGGTTTTTCTATTTTGATGCTGAATCTTCCTACTTTACTAAATTTTTTGAGTGTGAATGTCTTTTGTTAGAGTCTTCAGAGTCTTGTATATGTAGATCTGTATCATCTCTCAATGGGGTAATATGACTTCTTCCTTCCTACTTGTTTAACCCTTTTTTTCCTCTCACATTATTTCTCTGGCTACAATACAAGGAATAGATATATAATATGAATGGAGACAGTGGCCATTTGCTACCTTCCTTTTGATTTAGAAGAAATGTTTGAAGTATTTCTCTACTTAGTGAAGTGCTAGCTACATATTTGCATATAGGATATAAGCACATCTATAATCACATACATAATTATATGCTTGTTATTTACAGTCTTTATTATGTAGAATATGTTTTGTTCTATTTATAGCTCTTTAAGAGATTTACCATAAAGGGGTGTTAGATTCTTGTCAAAGATATTTTCTACATTTGCTTACATGATCATGCAACTTTTGTCTTAGAGTCTATTTATATTCTATCTTGTACTTAACTGATTCATGGACCACCAATTCATTCCTAAAATAAAACCAACTTCCTTATATTTTAATTTGTTGCTGAGTCCAATTTGAACATACTTTGTTCATGATTTTGCTTTTTAAGAATATTGTCTATAGTTATAATTTTTTTAGTGATGATCTTTGCTGGTGATTTTGCTTTTGATAGTATTATCCCTGAAATTATTGTCTATAGTTATATTCTTCAGCTGTGCACTTAACTCAATTTTGGAATCAGAGTATTTGTTGCTTATAGAATGACTTGGGGAGTGTTCATTTTATTCTAGTTTTATAGAACAGCTTAAGGAATATTGGAAGTTGTTATTCTCCAAAGTCTGGTAAATTAATTGCTGCGAGCTACAGGAAAATGTAATGGAATTCAGCTACTATCACAAAAACTACTACTTGGAAAAGTCAAGGACTTTTCCAAAGGTCAAGTCATGGCTTAAGAAGTCTTGGTGTGATATATATATATATATATATATATATATATATGCTTGTTCCTAAAATTATTTTCTTGTGTCCTTTCAAAAATTCCCAACAGTGTATTTATCTAAAATGCCTATCAAGCATCCAAGGCCAAACCTGTCTCCTAGGTCAGGAAAATAGCTTTATTTCTTATGCAGTTTAAGGTGAGACTCTCCTTCCTTACAGCCTTACTAACATTATAGACTCTTAACTTCTTTTTTATTTTATTTTATTTTACAATACTATTCAGTTCCACATAACAGCCACAGATTTCCTTGTTATCCCCCTTCCTGCCCCCTCCCCTTCCCCCCAGCTCACCCCCCTTTCCACCACCTCCAGATCAAGGCCACCCCGAGGACTGAGATCGACCTGATAGACTCAGTCCAGGCAGGTCCAGTCCCCTCCTCCCAGATTGAGTCAAGCGTCCCTGTATAAGTCCCAGGTTTCAAACAGCTATCTCATGCAGCGAGCCCAGGACCTGGTACCACTGCCTAGATGCCTCCCAAACAGATCAAGCCAATCAACTGTCTCACCTATTCAGAGGGCCTGATCCAGTTGGGGCCCCTCAGCCTTTGGTTCATAGTTCATGTGTTTCCATTCGTTTGGCTATTTGTCCCTGTGCTTTATCCAACCTTGGTTTCAACAATTCTCGCTCATATAAACCCTCCTCTTTCTCGCTAATTAGACTCCTATTTGCAGATGACATGATAGTATACTTGAGTGACCCCAAAGATTCCACCCAGGAATTGATAAAGCTTATAAACACCTTCAGCAACATAGACTCCTAACTTCTTACCTAGCCACTTCTAGGAGTGTAGATTGAGCACATAAATTCCCTTTTTGATATACTAACTAATCATTATCTCTCTATTGACCTCCTCCTTTACCACTCTCCTTTTGGGTTGTAAAAGAAAACCTGGTGGTCACTGCCTGAGGAAAATTCTTACCTGCCTTTATGACCTCACAAGAATTCAAGCCTGGTGACCTTGCTCTGCCAGAAGATTGCTATTCCTTGGGTTTATGACTGGATTCCTAAGAGACTTAGGGAGAACGGCAAGGTATAAGGAAGCACAGAGGAGAATTTGAGATATGGAACTTGGAGATGAGACAGAGAGAGACAAGAGAACAGAAGAACTAGGTTGGTAAGAACTAGAGAGAAATGAACTAGATGGGGAGAACTAGATTGAAGGACTAAAAGAGAGTACCAGAAGAACAAGATAGAAGATGAGGAAGAGTCAGACGGGGAGAGCAAGGTGAGAGAGAAGGAGATGGGAGAGGGCTGAAACAAACTAGATGAATGAAAACCTAGATGAGGCAGAACCAAGATGAAAGAATTAAGATGGAACTTAGAGGGGACAGCACATAAATGTAGAGAGAAGTCAGGCAAGAAAGGAGGTAGACTTGAGAGCAGAATAGAAGCTTGTAGAGAGAGAATTGACACAGAATAATAAAGTGTATGGACTTAGGAGTTTTGTGTACATCAATTCATTTCATATCATCAAATATTAATTGTCAGCTGGTTTTAGATTCTTCCTGGACCCCGGGAAGGGACTGTTGAGGGGATGGACCCCCATAGTCCCCAATAATTAATCACTAAATCTGTCCTGTCTTGGGTTTTTCTTTGGCAGAAAATTTTTATTGTCTTATTTTTTTATTATTACTGGATATTATCTTTTTATATCTTCATCATTCAATTTTGGTGGGTTATATATACCAGGATAATTCCCCATTTCTTCTAGATAAGGATATACATTTCCAGAATATTCCTTACTGTTTTCTGTAGTTCCATTGTATCCCTTGTAGAAATTCTAGTTGTTTCATTTATCATGCATATGGTTCTCTTTGGCAATATTTCATTTATTTCAGATGTATTTATTATTTCTTTCCTTGTGTTTATTTCAGGTTTGCCTGGTTTTAGTTTTTGTTAAGCCCTGAAGTGCATGATTGGGTTATTTATTAAATATTTCTCTGAGTTTTCAAAATGGCATATCTATGAACTTCCTTGTTAGAACTGCCTCTGCTCTTTGCTTAAGAGTTTGATACAATATGTTTCTACTTTCATTTGATTCTAGGAAATTTTCACCATTTTATTTTCAATAAGACATGTCTATGACTACAAGTTTACTCTTGAAGTTAACTGTTGAATCTTGCTTTTTAATCAAATCAGCCCATTTGTCTTTAAATTGGAAAATGAAATCCATTTACAATAAGGGTTATAATTGGTAGATAATTACTATTACTACTACTACTACTACTACTACTACTACTACTACTACTACTACTACTACTCTCCTATTGGGATTTATTTTCCATGCTCCCAAGATTTATTTGCTTTCCTTCTCTGTGCACAGTGTGTTTTTGAAGCTGTCTCCCGATCATGAACTACTTTGAATTGTGCTTGTCGTGGCTTTATTTCTTCCTTAATATTGAAGGTAACAGTCCTGGGAATAGACATCTAGGTTGACAGGGTTTTTTGTTTTTATTTATTTTCCCCAAGGATTTCAAGTACATAATTCCCGGAGCTCCACCTGGGGCCTGGTCATGGATCTCTGCATCCACTTCCATCAGTCATTAGATGAGAGTTCCATCACAACAGTTAGGGTGTTTCACCATCCAATCATCAGAGTAGGTCAGTTCGGGCTTTCTCTCTCAACCATTGACAGTAGTCTATTGTGGAGGTATCTTTGTGGATTTTGGGGGACCTCTCTAGCACTCTTCTTCTTCCTATTCTCATGGGGTCTTCATTTATCATGGTATCCCTTTCCTTGTTCTCCCTCTCTTTTCTTGATCCAGCTTGAACCTCCTGCTCCCCTAAGCTTTCTTTCCCCCAACCCTTGCCATTCATTACGCCCCCTCATGACCAGTTTCCTCATGTAGATCTCATCCATTTCTCTGTTATTGGGTGATCCCTGTGTCTTTCTTAGAGTCCTCTTTACTAGGTAGCCTCCCTGGAGTTGGGAGTTGCAGTCTAGTCACTCTTTGCTTTATATCTAGTATCCTCCTATGAGTGAGTACATACCATGTTTGTCTTTCAGAATCTGTGTTACCTGACTCAGGATGATATTTTCTAGTTGCATCCATTTGTCTGCAAACCTCATGATGGCATTGTTTTTCTCTGCTGAGTAGTACTCCATTGTGTATATGTACCACGTTTTATTTATCCATTCTTCAGTAGGCATCTAGGTTGTTTCCAGGTTCTGGCTATTACAAACAATGCTGCTATGAACATAGCTGAGCATGTGCCCTTGTGGTATGATTGAGCATTCTTTGGGTATATACCCAAGAGTGGTATAGCTGGGTCTTAAGTGGAGATTGATCCCCAATTTTCTAAGAAAGCATCATATTGATTTCCAAAGTAGCTGTATAAGCTTGTATTCCCACCAACAGCGGAGGAGAGTTCCCCTTGCTCCACATCCTCTCCAACATAAGCTGTCTTCACTGTTTTTGATCTTAGCCATTCTGACAGGTGTAGAGAGGAGGGATTGTATGAGCAAGAGATGTTGAGACCATGATTGGAAAAAGCACAGGAACAAAGAGCCAAACTAGTGGAAACACATGAACTATGAACCAATAGTTGAGGAGCCCCCATGGAACTGGATCAGGCCCTCTGGATAAGTGAGACAGATGATTAGTTTGAACTCTTTGGGAGGCCCCCAGGCAATGGGACTGGGACCTGTTCTTAGTGCATAAGCTGGCTTTTTGGAGCTTAGGGCCTATGCTGGGACACTTTGCTCAGCCTGGGTGTAGGGAGGAGGGGACTGGACCTGCCTGGACTGAATCTACCAGGGGAGTCCTTGCCTGGAGAAGGTGAGAATGGGGGGTAGATTGGGGGAGGGCAGGGAGAGGGCTGGAGGAGGGAGGACAGGGGAATCTGTGGCTGATATGTAAAATTAAATTAATTATAAAATTTAAAAAATCAAGTGCATAATTCCAAGGTCTCTAGTTCTTTGGAGTTTGTGTTGAGAATTATATTATTCTGATGAGTTGCCTTTATAAATGAGTTAGTGCTTCTCTTCTGCATGTTCGAATAGTCATGCTTTGACTTGCAATCTTAGTATTTTAACCATAGTATGTCATGGTGAGTTTGCTTTCTCATTGTGTTAATTCGGAGCTTTACATTTTGAAATGTAAATCCTTCCATATAATTCTTCAAATTTAAAAAGTTTTCTTATAACATTGTACTGAATGTATTTTCTATACTTTTAGTTTATACCTTGTTACATTCTATACCTAAAGTAGTCCTGGAGTTTTAATTGTGTTGCATGTTTTGTTCATAGTTTTTTCATTTGCTGTTGTTATCATTACTGTGTATTCTAACTCATCAATCTTGTCTCCAAGACCTCAGATTTTCCGTTGCACTTGATATAATCAAATAATGAGACAACCATTGAAACTTGTACATCTATCTTCAGATTTTCTATTATCAATGTTTTTTGTGTTTAATAATAAAATCACTTTTTATTGAACTCATTCATATTTTGTGTTTTCCTTGTTTGGTTGTTTTTCTGTATTCCTGGTCTTTAAAATAATCATGCTTTTGAATTCTTTATTCAGTGTTCTTTTCACTTTAACATCTTTGGAATCAGTAGCTAAAGAATTATGAATTCTGAAGTATTGTTCTCTTTTTAATCTTTATTGTATTTATTTGATTTTTTTTTTTTTTACAGTTTTATGTGGGAGTCTCTTTTTTCCCGGGAACAGCTTTCTTTGGCTACTGTGTCCTGAGATATTGGCTTTCTGCAAAGTGTAAAATTATGTTTCTAGTTGTGATTTTTGCTGTACATCTATTATTTTTCAATATACGTAAACTTAATAGTGCTGTTTTCTTTTCAGGTTTCATAAGAAAAGAAGGCTTCTAATATATCAGGCAGTATATCTGTAGACAGTGCCATCTACAGAATGTATCTGTGTAATTACTCTTCTTTTTTTTATTAACAATCGATGCTTTTAAAGGATGTTTGTCACACTCCCTCACACATGTGGTGTCCGTACATCTCATGTTGGTTCTTTCTGTTCTTGTTGTAGAGGTGGAAGTCCAGGAATGAGTCCTCAGAATGCCCATGCTCTTGATGTACCTATTTGGAATCCAGTTATTGACTTGGAATTTTTTTAATCTCCTATTCTTTGGACTGATGCTATTGGTTAGTGGTAGAATATCTACACAGTTACATTGACATTGGTCATTCAAGTTACATGTAGAAAGGAGAAGCAAGTAGCAATATCAGCAATGAGTAGCCGTAAAAGAAAATCAAAAGAGAGTAAACAAAACTGTGTCAATGATCACATCTAGAACAATCATAGAAATAACAGGAATTGTAGGAGCAGAGATAACCCAAACATCTCAAATATAAGAAAGAAGAAAGAAAGAAAGAAAGAAAGAGAGAGAGAGAGAGAGAGAGAGAGAGAGAGAGAGAGAAAGAAAGAAAGAAAGAAAGAAAGAAAGAAAGAAAGAAAGAAAGAAAGAAAGAAAGAGAAAGAAAGATTAGGACAGAAGAAAATTACTAAAATGTGTCAGAAGATTTAAAGTGAAAATTGTGCTGCCTCATTTCTTTTAATTCCAGGAAGCTTTTTTCTCCCTTCTAGGAGAGACCCAGAAGGAGCAGAGCCCCCAATGAAATCAGAAGAAGCAAAGTAAGAATCATGATGACACACATAGACACATAATGAGACATATAGAGACATAGACAGGCAGTTAGATGATAGAATTTTGTTATTAGAAGAAAAAATGAGAAAAAAAGAATAAAAGGAAACATATACATATTAATCGGTGAATAAAGAACCATGGTATTAATTTTTAAAATAATTAGAAAATATTGTCTGTGCTGGTTGTTGTGAGGGCATGTGTGGATGTTTAGTATATCTCTACCTCAGTCAGTCTGTACTTCTTTCTTGGGCTGTGTGCCTCTGGAAGAGTGCAAGGCTGGGATCTTCACCTCATTTTGTGTGTGTGTGTTGTTCACCATTCAGTCACTGAAAGTAACCGGGCTTGTGTTGAACCTAGTTGGAATGGCTTTCTTTTTTCTAATCACTATTAAAAAGTAGTAGGAGACCAAAGTTCTCTAGGCTGGTATTTTTCTAAAAGAACTAGCTCAATTGATTCTTGGAACTGGGCTTGCTGACATCCTTCCAACTCTATGCCAAGCCCCCAAGTGACTCCATGAAGTCCACAAGAAAGGGTGAGCGCCATTCTATACTGGTTAGAGGTGGGGCCATCTGTGTGCTTAGCATCGCTCTGACCATGGCTTCTGAGGCTCAGGCTCTGGAGACATCTGTGTGCTCACTCAGTCTCCAAGCTCCCTCACTGGCACAAGTCAGCAGCAGTCTGAAAAGGAATCTAAGCCCCACTCTCTTCTCAGTCCCCAACCCAAATCCCATAGGATGTGTTTTTCTGTCATGTTTCACTGGGACCAGGCTGAAATACCTAGTATGTTGCTGGATCCTAATGGCTCCCTCGGGGAATGGGGTAAGAAGGTACAATGTCAGTGACACAAATACTGGAAGTCAGTTGAAGGCAAACAGCAGACTCATTTATTCAATAATGGAGATGGCCTTGTATACCCTCTTCCCTGTACTCAACCTGTGTCCCAATCTGTTGGCATTGTGTGGTCATCCCTCAATAGCTGGGCATGATCAGGAACTCTAACAGCACCTGTTGCTAGACCCTCAGGCAGATTCCACACAATCGGGAACTCTGACATTGACCAGGAACTCTGACAACTCCTCTTGCTAGGTAGGCCCTCAGGCAGACTCCAGGTTGACTCATAAGGAAGTACTTTATGTGCATGCCTTGACAACTGGTTTGAGCCAATTTCCTGGACCCTATGGGCCTGTCCTACTACAGTACAGAGTATGCTGGACGTGACAGGGGACTATTCCTTTACATTTTTTAATGTGGTCCTAACATTACTAAATTCCAGAGATCAGCATCTCTATTTTAGAAAGAATTAGCATCAGGTGCAGAGAGTTTAAGTACCATGACCAAGAAAAATTCTGAGTCTGAACTTTGATCTCTTATCCACTATGCCCATCTGTTTTGATGGGTACAGTAATTATAATTGAGTACGTGAAATTAATATCTACTTCTGAGATTTGATTGATAGATATATGGGACTAGAGGCTGTAGTGAACAGTAGTGAACAATATTGCACACAAAACCCAACAATATACATGATCTTATCTAATCCTCATATTAATCCTGTGTATTAAGTAATTTGGCAGCACCATGGGGCCAGTAATTAGCAGAGCCTGGATGTGAAAATGCTCACTCTGACCTCACTACATATACTCCTTCTGCTAGCTATAGGTAGCCATTAGTTTTCAGAGATGCAACAGTGCAACTTTAAGGAGACTCTAAGTGGTTTTGAGTAAATATACTAATAAGCAAACCATTACTAGTTATTTCTTTTCAGAATCTAACAAAAAAGTCTCATAATTCCTATGTTTCCATGGGAACATTTGTCAGCACAGAATGTAGCATTCCTCCTGTCATGGAGTGTTCTCTCTAAAAATTCATGCATTCACTTCACTAATATCTATTTAGCAAATAGTCTGTGCAAGTGCTGTGCTGGTGACAGAGGAATCCATCTAACAAGAAACCTCCCAGTTCTAGAGGAAGTGTCAGCCTGCTGCTGATAGTAAACACCTTGGCTGCTCCACAGGACTCTCTGAGCCTGGTGCAACTTAAGACATTGCATTTGTCCTAGAATACACTCTATCTCTGAGGACCTAGTTACCTAAGAGATCATTGTCTCCCAAAAGGTTTGGCACAAAGCACGATCAACCATAGTGCCCTGGAGATGCAATATTAGATTTGGACTCTAGAGAAAAAGAACCAGGGTATTTTCCAAAAGAGAACTTCTAGTTAAAATGGCCCAGGATTTTAAAATGCCTAACCCTAAGTGGCATGGGGCTGCTGTGTTGCCCCTCAGTCACCACCCATCTTTTTCTAGAAAATTTGGATTTAGCATGTACCATATAACCACTTATGGGCCCAATGGCCACACATTCTCCATCGAGGAAGCCAGTCAAAGATCAAGAAGCAGAAGCTGTGGGCACTAGTCTTTGAGGGCACTTGACTGTACATCCAATGATTGAGAAGAATCCCACTCAGGTCGGGTTGGTGCTAAAACAGCAGAGTGTTGTAGCACGTGGTGGTGGGATATCAGTGAGAGTTTTTTTTTTTACATGCTGAGAAATTCCTGCACTTTCACTGCGTGATGCCAATAATGGCGCTGTAAACTAGTGCAAATTCACCTGGTGGTGCTCCAGGGAGGGGGCAGGGCCTGGGGAACACTAAGCTTTATCTCCAGGTCCATGAAGATGCTTACTGGTGCCCTTCCTGGCCGCAGCACCGGTGGCCCTACTTCCCTTTGGACTCAAAGTGTGTGAGTCACACTGCAATTTAAGGATTACCCTTTGTCCCTTACATTTGCAAAAACTAAGTGAGACAAACCAAAGAACAGGTTTCCTTGGTTTAAAAAATGTAAAGGAAAGCCCTGTTTTATTTGGATTTAAAGATTAAACACACACACACACACACACACACACACACACACACACACACACACACGCCTACAACATGTGTTATTCTTACATTCTCTCCGAAGATAGATTAAATTCGAGTCATTTCTGTAGTTGTGAGACCACACAGCAAGCATGTACGTTTATAGTTTACGGGAAGGTTAAAGGAAGATAATTCCAGTTTGGGAATAAGAGAGGTGGCACCACCTTTGCGATCTGCCACTCCCCGCGGGGCGAGGGCGGGGCCGGTCTTCGTTTCCCCTGGTTGCTAGCAGCCTCCCTCTGCCCGCCGCCGCGCTCCAGGCAGCCGCCAGGGGTGCTGCGAGTCCCACCTGCTGTTAGGAGTGGCCCCACCTCCTATTCTGCCTAGTGCTGGTGCCTCTGACTCCTTAAGTGAGCGGGTGGGGGCACCCGCCACCTAAAAGGGGTAGGACCTGAGGGCCTTAGCATCTCCCCAGGCTGGGTGGGGTTTGGCAGTACTCGATCCCTGGGGCTGCCCTCTTCTTACCCCGAGGGCACACCCTCCGATGCCAGCTTTGCTTTGGGTGTTGCAGCCCTGCGGGTCCTGTACCTTCCTGGATCTCCAAAGCCTGGCACGCCCACCATCGCTGCCAGTACCAGGGCCATAGCTTCCGAGTTAAAGCAGTCTCGCGGGCGCCAGTAGCACACCACAACCTGGCCAGGTGCCGGAGCTCCCGGTACAGTACAAAGAGGCCCGCGCTTCCCTGGCCCTCGCCGCTGCCACGCCCGCTCGTGTCCACTGCCCCCTGCCCTCAGTGGTGACCGGACGTGGAGACTCCTCCACTCGGCCAGCTGTGCCCCCACCCCCCACCCCCACAGCGTACATCAAATCCACTTAGCGCTCTCCGAAATCCCACGAGCCTAGGCCTCCGACTGCCGCCCTGTTGCCCTCGGCGTCCGGCACTGGCCAGTAAGCCCCCCCACCCCCAGTTGCTCCCCTCGGTCCCGGTCCCTCCTCCCGGCCCTCCTTCTTCTCGCCCCTCCCCAGCCGGGGTGGGAGCGGCAGCAGCTGGAAGGGAAGGGATGAGGTCATCCTCTCCCTCGGAGTCAGCTGGTGGAGGAGAGGCTGCGGGAGGAGGGAGCGCGCGCGAGGGGAGGAGAGGAATGTGCAGGTCCGAGGAGCGCCGCGGCGGCCGCTGCTGCTCCTGCTGCTGGCGGCCGCGGCGGCTCGTGCTGCAGCCGCGGGGCCGGGACGGCGCGGAGCGCGGGCGGCTGGCAGGGGCGCGCGCGGGCCGGCGCGAGCAGCTGGGCTCGGCGCAGGCAGCCAGGCGGCGCTCCTGCGGGCCCCGAACGTGCGGCTAGCCGGGCCCAGCGCCCAGCCCCGCGGGCGGCGGCGGGCAAGCGGGCGCAAGAGCAGGAGCCGGAGAGCGGCGGGGCTGGGAGGGAAGCCAGGGCGAGGCGAGGAGGTGGCGGGAGGAGGACACAGCCGGGACAGGTGTCAGATAAAAGAGGACTCTCCTCCTCTGCCGAGGCATCATGGCCGCTAAGTCAGACGGGAGGCTGAAAATGAAGAAGAGCAGCGACGTGGCGTTCACCCCGTTGCAGAACTCGGACAATTCGGGCTCGGTGCAAGGACTGGCTCCTGGCTTGCCGTCGGGGCCCGGAGCCGAGGACCCGGAGGCTGCTGGGGCCGGCTGCTGCCCGGACGGCGGCGGCTGCTCGCGCTGCTGCTGCTGCTGCTCGGGGAGCGGTGGCTCGGCGGGCTCGGGTGGCTCGGGAGGCGGCGGCCCAGGCGGTGGGGCAGGCTCGGCGGCTCTGTGCCTGCGCCTGGGAAGGGAGCAGCGGCGCTACTCGCTGTGGGACTGCCTCTGGATCCTGGCCGCCGTGGCTGTGTACTTCGCGGACGTGGGAACGGACATCTGGCTCGCCGTGGACTACTACCTGCGCGGCCAGCGCTGGTGGTTTGGGCTCACGCTCTTCTTCGTGGTGCTGGGCTCGCTCTCTGTGCAAGTGTTCAGCTTCCGCTGGTTTGTGCACGATTTCAGCACCGAGGACAGCGCCACGACCATGGCCTCCAGCTGCCAGCAGCCTGGACCGGATTGCAAGACTGTGGTCAGCGGTGGGTCTGCAGCCGGGGAAGGCGAGGCTCGCCCTTCTACGCCGCAGAGGCAAGCATCCAACGCCAGCAAGAGCAACATCGCCGCCACCAACAGCGGCAGCAACAGTAACGAGGCCACCCGGACCAGCGGCAAACCCAGGTCTGCATCCTGCTCCTTCTGCATCTGGCTCCTGCAGTCACTCATCCACATTTTGCAGCTCGGGCAAATCTGGAGGTAATGTATCAGGATGGGGATCGAGGGGGACTACTACTGCTCCTATATGCTCACTGCTTTGATTTTGCATGAAATCGTCCAAGATGACTGTGGTAGTAAGCCTAGTCACTCTTTTTTTTTTTTTTTTTAAGTGCTCCCTCTCTTCCTCTCTCTTTCCCTCCTTCCCTCCCTCCCCTCCAGCTCAGGTTAGGTAAGAAAAGGGCATGGACATGTTTGTGGTCTCTCATGCATCACACCTTCCCACAGGCTCACTAGCTTTTCTGTATATGCTACAACTTCTCCCCAGATTGTAGACACACTATTTCATTAGTAGAGGATTCCTGTCACACTTTCTAAAAATCATTTTTCCTTGTCTCGCATTTGTGGTGTGTTGCACTTGGTATGCTTTTCTTTGTTCTGAGGGTATGACTACTAATTCTAGTTAAATAGGAATTGTTACTGCTCAAAGGTACCCACACTTGAATGATAACTGCTAAAGAAGTCCTGTGCTCAAAGTAATGTTAATAAATATTTGATCTGTCACATATATAGAATGAATCAATTGTTATATACATAATTTTATATAGTGTGTTTGTGTGTGTGTGTGTGTGTGTGTGTGTGTGTGTGTGTGTGTGTGTACAAGTGATCAGGCTTTGGGATACCCTAACTGATATAGAATACTTCTGATTATCTTGTCGTATCCCCATGTCTACTTTTGTGTGTAAATGAGAACCTTTGGAAAGGGGTAGTAAGCACATTGGGTAAACTTTAATTGCGCTTGGCATTTTCATTGGTTGATTTGCTGCTTACCACTCCATCTACCGAGTCTCTTTTCATAGTTATTACTTCCACTTATAAACTACAAGACTAAACTAGTCCGGGGGGGGGGGATCTCTCAGACATCACTCACGGACATAGGAATGTAGTGGAACAACATGCTCAGAAATCTGTTCTTTTGACTTTTATGTGCTTAAATTTTTTGGAAAGCAGTATCTAACACATAAGAAATATGTGTGTCAAAGAATATATAGGCTAATGCTCTAGAGATTCCTTGGTTTTAAAATGACTTAGTAAATACGTAGTGTAGTGAATGTAAACTTCCTACCAAGTGCTTTCACGTGTAGTTCTGTTTATGATGAAAGACATTGTAAGTTATTGACACGATGAAGTATCCCATGAAGAAACAGTTCAGAGAATTTGTAGAACAGATTCACAAACTTCTTTTTCTTTCTAGTGAACAGCAGGGTTCTCATCTGAGCAGAGTGTCATAAATGCTATTGTACTTCTTAGGATCAGTGTTTGTAAAACGGGGTGGAGGTAGTGATCTCTTGCCTTGGAAAATATTTAGAGAAGATGCTTTCTGGAAAAGTGATCCATGGTGTGTTGTCAGACAAATTGATGTGGAAACATATCTCAAACTCAAGGAGACTTTCTAAAAACACCAGTTAACTGTGGCAGCTCTAGTTCCCACAGAATACTTTTGGAAGACCTAGAGTTGGGTATTCTTTTTCAATTATGAGGAAGAACTAGAAGGCTTATTTAATTACTGGAATTATTTGGTGACTTGAACTACATGATTAGCAATTTTAATCTAACAATGTGGTACAGAGAGCTTATCATACTATTTGGTAACTTGTGAAAACTTTACAAAACATTTTGAAATCTCTTCCTTTTAGTTATCTGCATATCAATAATGCAAACAGTTGTTAGTTACATTCACTGAAAAACTGTGCATGTCTCTACAGTACATTTTTCAGATTTTTCAAACTCGGTGAACTAAAGAGTAATTTTAATTATAGTGTTTATTAGATTCAGGACATTGTATTCAGAAAGTGAGGAGTAGGAAAACTGTGGAAGACAATATCACAGTGAGAAAATAGTCACTGGGTCAGTGGGTGTAACAGAAGAGCATGATAGGGCAAGGCACAAAGGGGAAGGTGGAGAGCAGGACGGCCGCCAGACAAGCGCATTAACTGCCTCAGCCCTCAGAGAAACACACGGCTCCGTTTTTATTAAGTATCGCTACAAAATATTCCTGAGAGACTTTGAGGTTTATTTAGATAATAAGCTCATCAGGGTGGAACTGTTCTTTTTGGAAATACCAGGTCTCTTTCATCATGGTCAAATGAGGTATCCACTGTGGAAATCTGAATTGTTACTTGACCCATTATTTGTTTTGATCAAAATATTTGGGGAATCCCATGGTAATCTGGTAGAACCCTAATCTAAAAATAACAGTCTTTATTTTTTGAAAACATGCTTTTAAGTTCTTTGATGTAATGTAGAGATCTATAAACAATGAGAATGATTGTGAAATTTAACACAGATACATTCTGATATGTTGTTCTCTGTGTTAAACATTAGAATAGAACTTTAGTGGGATGTACCTTTCATAATAAGTGGTAAAAAGTACTCAGCTAAGATTATTGTATTAGAAACAGTGTAATATGTTAGACCACCATAGATCCTTAAATTAGAAGTATCTCTTGGTTTATTCCAGCTCTACTTTTCAAATGAATTCTACTTAAATACTGCAGTAAAACCAGGGTACCAAGTGGTTTAAAGCTCAGAGATCATTATTCATGTTTTAACCTGCTACAATATTGAATAAGATAGATTTTTTTTTATCGATGTTGCTGACTTTTCATTTCATTGCCAGGAAATTATAGTTATTTTAGGGAAGAATCAGAGTCTAAAATCTTTCTGTAGATAAAAATCTTTAAAAATAGCATCCATGTGTTTGTTTGTTCTGAAATAAGCCATTTGAAACACTGTGAACAAAATTTGCATGTATTATACATGCATTATGAATACAACTGCTAAAAGCATTGATACATGTTCATTTTAATTAAAGTTTACTAATTGGAAATTAATGGGAGCTTTTAAAGTCATAGGAGGGGGTGTTGAGAAGGAGCCATGCAAAATAATGAAGTAAAGCTTTTGCTAGCACATGGAAAGAGCAACCATAGATTTAGAAAACTGTGCCTGCAAATGAAGGAGAGCATGATTATTTATTACTCTCTTTATATAATTCCAGAATGACTAAGAATGCAGCTCAGCCAGTGGGAAGCATGAATGGTACATTTACTAACTATGCCTATAATAATGTTGTCTGCAAAGAAAAGTTATTCTATGCCATCTATAAGCCTAGGTAAAAATAGTGATGGTAATGTTATCGGGAAACTTAAAGTTCACACCTTTTTAGTTTTTCGAGACAGGGTTTCTTTGTGTAGTTTTGGTTCCTGTCCTGGATCTCACTCTATAGACCAGACTGGCCTCAAACTCACAGAGATCTGCCTGCCTCCTCCTCCCGAGTGCTGGGATTAAAGGCATGTACCACCACCGCCCAGCAAAATTCACACCTTTTAATCTCCTAAATTTGCAGTAAACTGAAAAGGAATGGTTATATCCCTCTGTATAAGAAAACTGGCTTCGAATGACTAAGTGTTTTCCAGGGTCACCCTGACACTGAATATTGTATCTAGCATTCAGAACCAGATCTGTCTTACTCTAAAGATTATGTCCATTCTTAATCATTGGCTAACTTCCTGTGCACACTTGTATGGTAATGGCAATAATATGTGAAAAAAATGATTTTCTGCACTAAGATTGGCAAGGTAGAAAGGATGATGCAGTTCAGATCAGTGGGGGAGTCTTTCCAGTGGACACATGTCAGATAAGGGCAGACTAGGGACTCATGCTCACATGTCCAAGTACAGCACTTCTCTTGCTGCCTTATTTGATTGTTTCATTAAGTTCTGGCTACATAGCATGTTCCTATGGTGGTCTTTATGATTAGGTGGTACAATGAAGGTGGATATGCAAATAGAACTTGTAAATGATATTGGTCTTAGAGATAGGGAAGATGTAGGAAGCAGAACGGAGATCACACTGTAAACTTCTAAAATATGTGTTTTACTGATTCAGCAATAGTCCTGAATCCTGGAATGGTTTAGGCAATATTGGTGCCTTTTGCTGCTTCCCATTGAATGACTATTTTTTTTTGTATATTTGTGTCCCTTCTTTGTGCATATTTATTATTTAATTCACTCAACCTATATTGAGTACCTATCATGTGCAATGCATTGTTCTAGATACTAGATTTCCTAAAAGGAATAAAATATACATCTTGGTATCAGCTTTCTCATGAGGAACACAGAATATGTACAGATAACATCAAAATAAGGCTAAGTCCTGTGAAAGAAATTCAAATAACCTTAATGGTTCATGTGGGGCAGGAAATGTCTGTATGAAAGTTTAAATGATGAGAAAACACTATGAGTCACTTTATAGCCTTGAGTACAACAAAGCACAAATGCTAGGAGGCAAAAAGTGAACAAGATACACTGTGTGTACCCAAAAACATGGTTGGGGGAGAGTAGCTTGAGAAGAGACTGAATAATTCTTTGTACTAGATAATGAAAAGAAATGAGATTTTATTTTAAAGTCAAGGAGGAGCCTTTGAATGATTATAAAGGACAGTGGATTGCAAAAGTGTTACAGTATTGTTTTATTCAAAGCAAATTTTCACAGTTGGAAGTCTCAGAAGAGATGTCACTATTTCCTCTGATTCAACAGTGTCTCTTCCATTCATAAAATAAATGGACCTCACAAGCCTTGATTTGGGTATTATTGAAACATGTAAATAAACTCAACATAATAGTTGTTTCGCAGAGAAACAGACTGTTTAACTCTACCTATACAAAATACAAAAGGAAATTTTGGACCAAAAATGTATTTGGGTCATTTCTGGTTTTTTTTTTTTTTTTTTTTTTTGGTTTTTCGAGACAGGGTTTCCCTGTGTAGCTTTGTGCCTTTTCTGGAACTCGCTCTGTAGACCAGGCTGGCCTCGAACTCATAGAGATCTGCCTGCCTCTGCCTCCCAAGTGCTGGGATTAAAGGCATGTGCCACCACCGCCCAGCCCATTTCTGTTGTTTTTAAAGAGCTTTCCCCTAGGATATTATGGGCTTTACCTTATATAATTCACATTTTCTGCACTGTTAGGAGCAAGTTTGCTAGTACTTCAAAATCTCTAAAAAAAAACTTGTTCTATTTTTCATTTGATCCTCAACATTAAACAGAGACTTGTAAATGTTATTCCCTATAGGTCACATAGTTTTGAGCAACTCCTAGGATAGAATTTAATATTTCCAGTTGAGGGAGGGAAGCAAGCCAAAAATGGTCAACAAAGTTAAGGTGGTATTTTAGGAAGAAGAGAAGTAGGAAAATCTGAAAGTGCTCTGATGAGAGTTGAAGGATTGTGATGGAAGAGACCTTGGAGTTTCATGGAGACATTTTGGAAAAATGAGTAGGACCAGACAAGGATGTTACTTTCCCTGTAGAGTGCTTTTGAATCTATATTAATAAAACAAAAACAGACTGAAAAACAAAAGAATGGGAGCCATGAAAAGAAATTTTCAAAGGAATTATGTAATCTAGCATACCCACAAATCAGCAATGACTTTCTTATTGGGGTGCCTCAGCAATGAGAAAAAAAAAGCTAGTTAGAGACAGGATTGAGACACTTTGACTGTCAGTGGAGGGGTGTGGGAGAAGATTATCTTCCAGATTTTGTGACCATTTTCATCATTATATTAAGCTCCAAATGTAGCAGATTAACTTATGCTTTTCATGGGTAAAAGAAGAAAGCCTTGTCCTGAAATACAGCAATTGTGCTGCTTTAAAAATCTATCAATGTGTGGATCCATTCTCTTTCCTGGAGCATTAAAAATCCCTACAATGGCTCTGAGTAATCTCTGAGTTAGCTGATATCTATAAATTCACATGCAATCAGAGAGCTCCCTGTGCATATACTTGGGTTTCTGTTTGAGTTGGAATAATTTACACATAAGCCATATGATAGATGTATCTATGTGGTATTCTTTCAATAATTAAGGAAAGTACAAAATTATTTCCATTTCCTTGAATGGTGAACTACATTTGCTTCATGAGAGTGAAAATATTATATTTATTATTCTTCTATAGCATCTCAGCATGTCTTAACATGGTGATTGAATATAGCACTTACATGAGTGTATGTACCCTCAGTTTTGAACATTATCCATTAATTGTTTGGGCAGTAGTAATTTTGAAAGTTTTTGGTCAGTCACTTATAAAAAAACTTCTTATTGGGCTTTAAGAGGTGGCTTAGTAGTTAAGAGCACTGAATGCTCTTGCAGAAGATCTGTGTTCAATTCCGAGCATCCACATGACAGCTCACGACTGTCTGTAACTATAGTCTCAGGGGATCTGCCGTCCTCTATTGACACCAGGCATACATGTTGTACCCAGACATACATGCAGGACAAATACTCATCACATGAAATAAAATAAATAAATCTTTAAATTTTTTATTCACTAGATTTCCAATACAATTGCTATTAAATGTTTTGTATTTTACAATCTAAATAAGGAACCAGATAGTCTATAAGTCTGAATAACACAAATGGCCTGTGCAATGATGACTCATCTTTACATACTTACTAGCTAATCAGATTAACCATTTCTTTGACTTGTTTTACAAAGTCATGTGGAGTACTAACTGGACCTTGGGATCAAGGACAGGATTTGTTGTTCTGCAGTGTAAAGTGTGAGGTAGCATACAGAGCCATGCATGAGAAAGTGTTTATCAAGTCTGAGTTTACAGTTTTGATTAGTTCTTAGATCATTTTCAACAATTCTCAGCTGCCCTTGATATATTTGCTCAGGATACTTCATGAATCTGACCACCCTAGCACAGGTGTCTTTATTCCCATAAAGCATGTCTTACTCCCTGCTTTATGTGTATGTAGCTGATCTTGCTGCTTGTTTGTTTTTCTGGTTTCTAGTGGTATAGTGCATTGGGAAAGGTGCAGCATTTTCTAGAAAGGATAGAACAAATCAGCCTAATTCATTTTCAGATTGCTAGTGTTAGGGAAAGGGGGCTAAGTTTCATTTTCATAGTCACTCTCAAAGGGGAAAAATGCATCTAGTATCCCAGATTACTGCTCTATTCTTACTGACGCACAGTGAGCATGGGGAAGCTTTGGGATCTGTGTTTTTATTTGTCTTATGTGTATTTAACTGATAATACGATTCTATGTGGAATTAGCTGGGCACTTGGGAGCTTCAATCTCTTTTACAAAATGTTTTGCTTGGCTACCATGAATCATAATTTTATATGCACAATATGCATAGGGAAAATGCTGATGGTAAAGGACTCTAAAGAAAGGCTAAAGAAAGAAATCGGTGATCTAAACTGACACTATTAGATATTTTTTATAACTTCCAAGTAGGGGGATAAATTTATAGTTAGATTGCCACTGATGGGAATACTTAGAATTGCATTTATCCTTTTTAACTAAACTTTGCTTTAGATGAGATGGTTTAGCCATGCAGTAGCTGAATATCCACCTATGTATCTTGAGGCATGTGTAACTCTTTGCATGAGACATAGCACAACTTCCATGATGCCTCAAAGCTTAGATCTTTTGGTTCATCCTTCTTATTTTTAGTTTCTGGTTTAAAGGATATCTTTGATCAAAAAATATTATCTAAGATTCTTTCCAAGTCTAAAATTCTGATTCTGTTCTTGCTGTGCATCCTTTTGTATCTGATACCCAGAGTGTATATACCAGGAAGTCCATATTAGTTCTTTCAGGACCTTTGAGATAGACCCCTTTTCTTTCTGTAAGTCACAAGAGATTTACAGTGGTCTTTTAAGAGCTTGCTTATCATAATGGTGTCAGAACTTCTATGAACTGACATGAGTTACACATGAAGAGGGAATCATAAACTGCAACACACCTGACTTTATGTCCTTTTCAAATTTTAGTTCCATCAAATAAAACCATTCCCATGAAAACACATACTTAAGTATTTGAAATTGGTGCTCAAAGTGCTGTATTCACCAATTCCAAAATGTATACCATACAGACTTGAGAATTAAAAATTGCCATCTACACATAGTGTGGACAGCTGGAGCTCCGTCATTAACAAATCAGAACAGAGCTTCACAGGCTTTGAAAGGATTATCTGCAATGCTAGTAAGAAGACCATTGCCAAAGCTTGATTTGCTTCACAATTAAACAGTGTGCCATGGGTTATACTGCCACTGACAATGTGATCTCTATGAGGATACCATACCCGGGCCTATGCCAGGATATGCTGCCCTCTGTTGAAAAAGATCAGTGTATTAACCTTTCTTGGGTGGGAAGTACCTGGATTAATGAATGTAAGAACAAGTTCCAATTCCATGCCAACATTAAAGATTTGAAAAGTTGCAAAACTTTTAAGCACCTATTTTAGGATTTTCTGAGCTAAGTATTATGTCAAAGTACGTTCTACGTTCTAGTCTTTGTGATTCATAAGTAGACAGTTTGAATTGGTTCCACTTCTTTGTTCAATTTACACAGATGCTGTATTTCTCTCCTAGGAGATTTCTTTGAACAATCACAATAGTGGGGTGTGTGAGGATGAGTCAAGCAAAATCACCCGCATGTAAAAAAGTGGACTAGAAAGGGAGTATGCCTTGAAAAGCCTTTAGATGGCTTTGCGTTGACTTCCCATAAAGTATACTCTGTTTAAGAGGGATGAAGTCACCTATCTGAGCTACAAATATGAGAGATTCATTTACATTGAAACACAACTTGACTTCTCTTTCTCCTTTGCAGCTTTGACAACAGTTATGAATAGAGACCGGAGTCTGAGGCTCAATTCTTCTTAGATTTTCTATCTACTCAGTGGCAGAGAGCCAATAACCAAATCCAAGGGGGCAGCTAGAGCCTAATGGTCCCAAGGCAAACTCCCATAATGCCAATCGTTAGTTCCTGGCACAAGCATTGTATCATTGTGGCAGTGATAAGAAAGAGATGGTCTTCAGGGACGCAGGGAAAGAATTTGGAAAGGCTTCTTTTGTTTTAATAGACTTTCAGCTTATTAATTAATTTCCTGTTTTGCAAAAGTAAAATTAATAACCATCATTTAAAAAATGTAGGTCAATTCAAAAAGCCTTCTCTCAAACCATTTATCACTATTGGAGCTGCTACTGTAGCACAAATGAGAAGTGTGTCTCCTGGGACTTTATGTTTCTAGGGGATATACTACTATTAAAAGTGGAAGTCGCAAGTAACCTGCTGGAGTTTTTCACTGATAAAATGATAGTCTGGTTCAAAATGTATTAGACTTGAGAGTAGCCTGGCACCAGCTAATGAGAGTGAACACATTAGATCTGTTCCGATTTTGAAAAACAATCAACAGCAACTATTAGCTTAAGTAACATTATTTACCTACCTTAAGGTTAAAATCACCTGAGAAGGGAGGCAGGAGCCTGGTATATATTTTTTTTTTATCAGATAAGCATGTTCAAATACTTTAGAAAGTATCACTGAGTTGTATTTTCTGGTTTGCTAATAGGCACATTGGAGCTATTTGTAGGTCCACTTCTATTAGCTGGAGAAAAAATTAGCACTGAGAAAAATAAACAAAAACAGAATTTTATTCCATAACTAGGTGAGTTTGAAAATCTTAGAAACAAGAGTGGGGAAATGATAGTGAAGACATCAATAAACTATACTACCACAAGCATAGAGCAGGGCTTCATCAGTCTGGCCAACTTCCTCTTAGATAAGTGTGCTCTATTGTCAAAAGAGGCAAAGTTTGAGTTGTAGAAGTGATCAGGCTGATGAGATGGAGTTGATATTGAGAGTACCAGTGGGGTCTGCTGTCTGAGGTTCTTTGACTTGAGATTTTGTGTTATCAGAAAAAAGAAAAAGAAAAAAAAAAAAAAACACCATTCAGAGGGTCCTGCAAACATGCATCATTAGTGGAGAAAATATAGAACAAGGGCCAGGCATAAACTTGTGGTGAGAGTTGAGTGTGCCTTAACCAAAATATTTGAGAGCAAAAGTGGTTTAGAGTTCCCTTTTTTAAAATGGAGTTCTGAATATTTGCATATACACAATGAGATACTTTAGGGAAAGAGTCCAAGTCTAAACACAGACTTCATGTATATTTCCAACATGCCTTATACACATGCCTGATTGCAATTTCATGCAGTATTTTGGAATTATTTTATTCATGAAGCCAAAATGGTATACTGTGAAGCATCAGAAAAAAATTGCATAACTCTCTTAGCCACTTGTCCTGAAGTTTTTGTCAACTTGATACAAACTGTAAAACCCAAGGAAGAGGAAGCCCAAGTTAAGGAATTGTTCCATCAGAATGCCTGTGAGCGTGTCTGTGGGGCTTTGTCTTGATTGTTGATTCATGTGGGAAGTCTCAGTCCAGCATGGGCAATGCCACCACTGGTGGTCCTGGTTGTATAAGACAGGAAGCTGAAAAAGAGCCTAGGAGCAGGCCAGTAAGCAGCACTCCTCCATGGCCTCTGCTTCAGTCCTTGCCTCCAGGATTCTGCCTTCAGTTCTTACTTTGGCCTCCTGATGATAGCCTGTAACCTGTAAGCTACATAAACCCTTTCCTCTCAAGCAGCTGTTGATGAGGTTGTTTTAGCACCATGACAGAGGGGCAAACTAGGCACCATCCACATGCAGAGGTTGAGGTTTCCACATGTATCAGGTCAGGACTCGAAGAGTTTCAGCATTTGGAGCATTCCACACTTGGACTTTGCAGGTTAAGGATGCTCTATTAGGCCCAAACATGGTGTTAGTGGGTCCTGCCCCCTACCCACCCCGACACATACCTTTTTCTAAACTACTAGATTCCCTTATTTGACTGCTTTTTCATTCCAAAGGCTGACTACCAAGGTCCAGTGATCAAAATTCCTTATTTGGCTACACTGATCATCATGTCCAATCGGCACTAACAAACTCATCCTAGCAAGGACTTCCCCTTTTTTCGCCTTAAAAACCACTTCTGGCTGGGTGGTGGTGGTGGCGGCGGCGCACGCATTTAATCCCAGCACTTGGGAGGCAGAGCCTGGCGGATCTCTGTGAGTTCGAGGCTAGCCTGGTCTCCAAAGCGAGTTCCAGGAAAGGCGGAAAAAAAAAAAAAAAAAAACACTTCTGCCTGACTCAGATCCAGCCACCCGGCTCTATCTTTTTAAAAAAAGGATCTCTTTGTATTGAAAATTGGTGGTCTGTACGTAATCCAGTTTGGAAAGGAGCAGCCCATGGTGCATGCGTCCCTTCACCCTTTAGTAAAGGTAATAATTCAAAGTTAAGGGCAACAAAACACAAACATGACTCTTGTGCTTCAAAATGTATAACTAAAGGGAAATTGGTCTACGTTTGTTCTCAATATATAATTTCTTCATGGTTAGACATTGAGAACAAGTCCAAGACTGGAGGTTCATTTCTAATCTCACTGCAGTGAGGAGTGTTGGAACCCCACCAACTTAACAATGTTGGTAACACACAAGGCCATTAAGAGCCCCTTGACTGAATTACTGCTTGGTCACCATCATCATTTTCCATGACTAGAACTAAAATAATTGATCAATAATAAGCCTTTATTTATGAATCCACATACATCTGCTTAAAGTTATAATAAGAAAAATATATGAAAAGAATATACTCTCAAAATTTATGAGCTAAGGAATGAGCAGACTCCTCCTCCAATCTGTCTTAACTACTTCAAGAGCTGTGGCCTTGCTACTGGGGGTGTTCTAGGCTGAATCATGGGCAGCATTGGGAGCTTCTCAGAAAAACAGAATCTCAGCTCCACTCCAGACTTAATGAATGGCAGTCTGCATTAGAAAGGGGCCCTGGGTGATTAGTAAGCATAAGGAGTTGAAAAAGTATGAGGTAGCACCTGTTATTTCAAAGCAAAAACCTTTCATAGTAAGTGGTCAGGAAAGGCTAATTGGAACTGGACATTAATAGAAAATAGAAGATCGAGATATCATAACTGTCTTTGGCTCCAAAGTTAGCTGACCTAGCATAGCAGTGAGAATTGTTGCTTAGAAAATAAGAGTACTTCTTGAGTACGTGTGTGTGTGTGTGTGTGTGTGTGTGTGTGTGTGTGTGTGTGTGTGATGGTGGGAGGCAAGCATGCCACAAGATGCACATGGAGGTCAGAGGACAACTTGGTGGAATTGGTTCTGTCCTTCTAACTATACATGGCTTCCAGGGATAGAACTTGAGTCAACAGGCTTGTGTGTCCACTGAGCCTTTTTTCCCTGCCTTGTGTCTGTACATTAGAATGAAATGAGATTGAGAACGGTGACTTGGTATATATATAACTGTATACGGATCAGTTTTCTCCACTTACATTAGCAGACTAGAGAAGCATGACCATACCAAAAGTAACAGAAATGTGACTTTTCTAGGTGCTTTCCCCCTGACTTCTTCGTGTAACCTGTGGTGTTGTGAGTCCCCACCCCTCAGATGTTAGGACACGACTATTCAGTCCTCACTGGGAGAGCCACTGTTTATCAAGAAGGTTGTGGTAATGTCCTAGGCTCCGGACCTCTATAGGTTTTTTGTCAGTTAGCTACCATTGACATAAGGCTACTCATCACTTAAAATGTATCTGCTTCCTACTGAGATGTGAGCTGAGTGTCAAACACACAGGGACTTTGAAGACTTGGTATGAAAAATGGATAATAGGTGTCTAGTAATCATTTCACACTGGTTACAAGTTAAATTCACGATGACTTAGGTGTATCATGTTAAATAAAATATATAACTAAAATAAATTTCACTTGTTTTATTTTAATGTGTGTGTGTGTGTGTGTGTGTGTGTGTGTGTGTGTGTGTGTGTGTGTGTACAGTGGTATCTTGTGTATGCTAAGCATACAGTAAGCTATATGTCCAGCCCTCTTTTTCCTATTTTTACATCATGGTTATTACATAAATTTACATTTGTGATTTACATTCTGTTTCTACTAGATGTTGTTAGGCTTGAGAATGTAGAGCTTCTTGGGGGAAGGAAGAGAGGGAAGTCTAAAATGAAGTGTTTCAAAGAACAAGTAAGACTTTACTGGAAGTGACCAGGGGAAGGACCATCTGGTACTTTTCTCCTTAGGCAGGTCAACAATGGAGTTCATAAAATAGACTACCTGCCGATGTGTTCTGACTCTTTGGGAGACAAAAATCCCCTCTGTGTGTAAGCTTATTGTGGCTCCTACCTTTCTTCTGCTTAATGCCCAGTGGCATGGTGGGCTTCTCTGGCATACAGTAACCATTACTTGGTGAAGACAGTAAGGATGATATTTTTGCAAGCACCACTGTAGCTTACCCTGTAAAATCATTCATACTAAATCATCCAGCTTGTCATTCCCACCTGAAGATCACCCAGATGAATTCCAGAGGATAGAGAGTTTCTGAGGTGCACAAAGCTACTGAATAGCAAGTAGCTATGCTCATTTGCTTTCACTATGACACCAGTGGGAACTAGTCAAGACTAACTATAAAGTTTTCTCTGATGAGAGTAGGAGACACACAGAGTCTTGGCTTTGTTATTATCTTCTATACTTTAAAATGAGAGAGTAGAGTCAGCTGAATTCTGATGTCCCTTATAGCTCTACACTGAACAGACAAATTCTCATTATATGCCTTACTGACTATGTATGTACTCAGGGAAGCCTCTTTGTTTTACTGACCTGAGTTGGATTATATTTTTTTTATAAACTGTGACTGATATTGATATGATAGATCAAACTTAAAGTACAGGAACTGTGGATCAATTTCATCCTTAATGTCTCATGCTCATTTGATACCTACTGAGAAGAAAATATATATTTTTACCATTGAGAAATGTGTCACAAAAAAGTACTAAGTAAGGCCTGGAGAGATTGCTCAGCCATTAAGAGTGCTTTCTGTTCTTCCAAAGGCCTGATTTCACTTCCCACTATCCTTATTGGGTGGTTCACAACTGCCTGGAACTACACCTCAAGAGGGATCCAAATTTCTGATCTCTCCAGGCACCCACATTCAAGTCTCTTCATGTTCTATGATCCAAATATGTAGTGTTTTAGTTTTAATTTGCTACCATAGGGTATATATTGTATGGAGTGTCATCTCCCCCAATGTAGGGAAATTCCATTAAACCCTGTCTGTGTGTGTGTGTGTGTGTGTGTGTGTGTGTGTGTGTGTGTGTGTGTGTGTGTGTTTTACAAAGTTTTAAAAAAGAATACTGTGTAAGGTCCATCCCATGTAAGTAGTATGTAATTGGCCTGTATTTATATACTCATTTTCAGGTAGTCATGTTTCAAATATGCTACTGTTATATCCCATTAATTAAGAACTCCACCACAGGCACACAGGTGCAGAAGAAATCCCTCTCTCTTCCTCCCTCATACTCTCTCCTGTATGTGACATTACTTGAAACTCATCTCCTGAGACCTATCTCAGGGGACCACAATATGCAAATACTAGATTTGTTCTTAGGTGCAAACAATTCAAAAATTTCAGAAATGGACACATTTAATAATCAGAAGTCCATTGTTACTAGTAAAAAGATACACCTCAAATGTGGAAATGACTTATGTTGATAGGGCTCTCCACCTACAGGCTGATCCTACTTTACCTACAGGCTGATCCTACTTTATTGTTTTGCTAGCATGCCATTAAACATGCCCAGGATCATTTTCCTTTTCAGTTCAATGGCATTTTTGCAAAGTATAATTATATCATAAATACTAGGTGATTTCCAATACATTTTACATTAGAAAATGAGTTTTTATTTACTTACATTGTTTTAAATCCCAAATTTTATGCTTTAAGAAAAATTCATGTCTATGTCTTTGTTACTTTTTCCAGATGTTGCTCTATGAAAAACCATATGATCAAGCAGTTGGTCAGGTATAATATGCTGGAAAGAATGCCTATGACTACATTTAACTCAGAATACTCATTCAATAAATATTATTAAGAACTCACTTCATGCAGGCTCCATGCTCACAAGATTAACAAGTATGTTCTGGGTTTCAAGAATTTTGCTGGCTTGCAAAAGTATCTCTTATTTCTAATAGCTTATACTTCAAAGGTGCCTGTGTTCTGAAAGTCAGAGACAGAACTGCTTGACAGAGTAGGGTAAATGAGAGTTTCTGAGTGGGAACTGGAGGGATGCCAAGCAGAAAGGAAAGAAAGGGTATGTAAAGGAACGTTTTAAGTTGTATAAAGGGCTGAAACAAGATGTCTGAGGCAAAGGATGTCAGTAGATGGGACAGGGAATTGGATCTGAACTTGACCAGCACTATCAGTGACTTTCCAATGGATCTGAACTTGATTTAGCTTTTTTAGACACATGACCTTGAGTGTAGTGGAGATACTCAGTCTAGATGTGAATTTGCATAAAGCTGCCTTTTAACCTCAGTTTAATGCCATTAGAGGAAAGTGTCTGTGTGCTCTTCAGAGCTAGGGAAATAGAAACATGGCTGGTGAAGGACTTAAAAATATTGTGTAATAAGTGAACAAAATGAAAGCATGGAGGTGGGCACGACAGAGTTATCACTGAAGGGTCATATAGTAGCAGCTAAAGACTGTTTAATGAGTTATCGGAAAAGACATAAACATAAACAGAGTTGGGAGCATGTTAAATAAAGATACTTGGTAAATGCAGCCTAGGCAATTAAAAAGATTTACCAGACTACAGCTAAATACAGCCTAGTGGATAATTAATGGGCGTCTGACAACTCAGTAATAACCACCCTGAACTTACACAATGGCGATTAACACATGGGCATGGGAAGGAGGGCTGGCTTTCATGATCATACCAGTTAGCTACAACATTCTTAAAGAAGTTAGAGGTTCCCGAAGCCAGCCTGCTTAGTAACCATCCTCCTGAGCCAGAAATGCCTAACTTTGTTATTTATTCAAGCGTCTCTGGTTGAGGCTAAAAAGAGCTTGGTCAAAAATTCCATTTCTTCCTTGTCTATTGCTCAGGGTCCAGTGTCAGAAGATATTTCTGACTCTAGTTGGATTTATCTTTCTTACTTTCAAAAATGAACTTCTGTTTTCCATGCAGAGTTGTAAGTCCAACCTAGATAGAGCTGTGCTGACGAAGTGCAGGCACCTCCTTGGTGTGAGTCATTCAGACTGTAAGGGTGCCATGAATCTTCTCCCTTTGATAGTTTAACACCATCAGCTCAAAACATCGCGGTAAAGGGAGGAACTTCTGAGACCTCCCCTGTTATTCCATTGTATACTCATTTGAGCAGTGAGTTTACTAAGAAAAACAAAAACAAAAACAAAAAACCTGACTGGAAAATACAAAATGTCCCTTGTGTCCCTGTCACTTTCCCCAGATGCCACTTTCAGGTCCCCCTGTTGTGTTAGTGTGGTGCATTTGTTCCAATTAGTACAATTATTGACATGTTATAGTGAGGCAGAACCACATAGTTGTATTTTCTATGGGCTTAAGAAGCGTTTAAGGACATATAGCCATCATTACATTGCAACCCAGAGTAGTTTAGCTGCCCCCAAACCCCTTCTGCTCTGTTTACTTCTCCCTCTGCCTTCAGCTCAAGCCCCTGATATTCAGACCCACTGGTGTTTGTATTGTCTATAGTTTTGCCTTTTCAAAGTGTCCTGCAGTGTAAAGTATACTGGTGTGTTACTGTTTATTGTCTCTTTCATGACAGCATGCTTCTGGAGTTCCTCCAGATCTTTTGGTGGCTTGATAGCTTATCTCTTTAAACTTCTGAATAGTATCACTTTATATGGATTAATCACATTTATCCATTCACCAACTGAAAGATAGGTTGATTGCTTCCAATTTGTGGCAATTATGAAAAAAAGCTACTTTAAACATTTATATACAGTGTTTTGCATAGGCATAAGTTCTCGTCTTATTTTTGTTTAATACAAGTAGTATAACTGCTGCCTTACATAGGAGAGGAATGGTCAGTTTTGTAGGAAACTGCCAACTGGGTTCCAAAATGTCCACCCCAGCTTTGCAACCCACACTTGCCAACTCTTGAGCACCTGCCCCAAATGCTAGGTGCAGCTCTGTCGGAGGAGCAAATGAAGAGATCACATGCCATGCACTCATTCAGGTTACAGACACGCTACAGCTAGATAGTCCTTATTAAGTAAGATCTATGCTGCATTATATAAATGGCATGATTAATTCTTGTCAAGAAGTTATAAAGTAGTAAAAAGCTAAATTATTCTAGAACACTATTCCACTGTGTAGCTGTATGAAATCATTCTAAAACATCAAACATGGGGTTCTAACACAATTCTGTTTTTTCAGGGTGAAAGAAAAAACTATTAGAAGAGAATTTTCCATATACTTCTGGAATTAATGATTTTCGTGGACAAATTAACTTGCTTAGTAATGATTACTTTAAGATGTATCCATGAGCTGGCAGGAGCCTCTCTATTGTGTAAATAACCATGTTCTAATATGTTCATGTTCTAATACCCAGCACCACACAAATCAAGAGTGGTTAACACATACCGATAACCCCAGCATTTGGGAGGTAGAGGCAAAAGAATCAGGAGTTCAAGTCCAGCCTGGGCTACATGATACCTTGTCTCAAAACAAAACCAATAACCCAAGGTACATAAGTGATTTTCCTTGGACAAAATTGTACAGTGAACACACACACACACACACACACACACACACACACACACACACACACACATTTTGAAATACTTTAGGGTTCTGCCAAAGATTTAGGCAACTCCTGATGGTGGCAGGCCTGCTTCACTTATCTCTAGTATATCAGGCTTCATCTCCAATGACATGTGAGTGGCAGAAGACTAACTTCCTTACCTATTAAAAGGCTTGACTAGGGTTTTTATTTAATTTGCTATAATTGTACCTGTAATTAAGATGAATTATTTTTGTAATTTTTTTTTTTTTTTGGTTTTTCAAGACAGGGTTTCTCTGTAGCTTTGTGCCTTTACTGGAACTCACTCTGTAGACCAGGCTGGCCTTGACCTCGCAGAGATCTGCCTGCCTCTGTCTCCCGAGTGCTGGGATTAAAGGCATGCGCCACCACCGCCTGGCTTATTTTTGTAAATTTTAAGGGTAGAAAATAACTACATTTTTTTTCTCATCTATTGGATGAGAAAATGATGACCATGTGAGTAATTTTAACCCAAGTTATTTAGTTGTGTATTTTCCAGTTCAGTTCATGCTTGATAGAAACACTTTATGTTATATGTTGGTGTCTGGTGTCAAACACACATTACTTACATCTATTTCTTCATATTATGATCAGACACTTAGTTTACTCTGTGTTACTAAGTTGTTTTCATATCTCGGATATTTGTAGGGGTGGGTTGGTTTTAAATTGTTGATAGGTTATTCAGGAAACTGAAGTTTTGTGTGGTGTTGGTGTTTTCTGACAATTTTCAAATAGCCATCTCTCTGAGAAAGACATTAACACCTTACTGACTTCATCAGACACGATTAGCCATTCCATCTGGTGGAAGCCTTCTAGCTTTTAAAGGGATTGAGACCTTTGCTTCTCAGCAGTGAAAATAAACCTTGTGTGGTTAGAGGGGGAATCACTTGTGAATGGGCAGTGTGTAGTACTTCCTGGCTCTGGACAAGCTTTCAGAGACTTGTCAAAGAAGCACTTTTCAGTGCTTCAAGGGGAGAGCAATAGTTTGCCTGGCTTAGGTATGAAAACTCTGAAAATCCATGTTCAAGCATGAGATGCAATAATAGTAAAGAATCCTGTTCTCGTGACATGTGAATCTGATCTCATGGTTGTGGCCTATGGTAAAATGATGGCCTTCCTTCCCTCCCCTCCTTCCCTCCCTCCCTCCCTTTCTTTCGTTTTTCTTTACTTTCTCAGTTAAGCCCACTGTCACTTGAGGATTTTCTGTGGTCTCACTTTGGATGCAGGAAGGAGTTTTCCTACAAAAATGTGAAGAAATGAAACAGAGAATAGGAAGGAAGCAGAAAGGAGGCCATGCCCCTCAGTTCCCCAGGTCTGTGGGCAGATTTCCTGTATGCTCACTGGTATCCAGTATTTATGCAGAGCTTACTTGCTCAGAGACATATCTCACCTTCTGCAGGACAGAGTGAGCTATTCATTTGGACTGGCCCACATTTGTTAGTTACATCCCGCAATGCCGCCACTCTCTGAGATGTGTTTTTTGTAAGGACAGCAACAGATTTGTTCATGACAGTCCTTAGCATTTAAGACGGTGTCTGATGATGGTTACCATAATGGTTGATTAAATGAATGGAATTAAAATTTAAACTACTGGAGGACATGCATCCTAACAGTAGTTAGATACATTGTTAATTTCTTGATGTTCTGTTTTACCTGTGAATGATACCTGCAGGTGGGATGGTAATGCATTCCAATGCCCAGGCCATGCTCATGAAGCGTGCTCATTGCTGCACCTGATGCCTGTTAAGTTTTATAGTGGGCATTAAGCGGTGGATGGAAGGAGTGGGTTTCTGCAGGGTCAGACAGACTTTGAGCTCAGAGTGTGAGGTTGGAGAACAATGTGGTACCATTGTCGCAGTTACCTTACTTTGTTTGAGGTTGGCTGTCAGTTTCCTTTGAGACCATCTCAGGAGCAGCAACCACTGAGAATATTGAGTACCTTCCATCACAAACCAAGCCAAACAGCCCTGAACAAACAGAAGGGTGCCCCTGCTGTTAGCTCTGCTCACTCCTAGAAGCCTCCGAGGCCCGTGTGCAGAACATGCTCTTGCCTATATGTTTGCAGAGTGATACCATGCCTGTGTGACGGCCATGATTAATGACAGCAGGTGGTCCCATTCTTGTTTTCCCTGTGGAGTGAGAATGAGCAGATGATGGAATTTGTGCCCTTCTTTGAGATTCTAAAACTACATTTTCCACTTAGCAGCTTGATAAGGGATAACATACGCCAAGCCATCCTCTTTTCTTGCATTCCCTGGTCACTGGAACAGTGGTTTATAGTAATCCCTCTGCCCTTGGCCACCATCTGTAAAACAAGGTGAACTCTCCTGGGGGTTTGTTCTTTGTGTCTTTTAAGATTTATTTTTAATATATATGTATGTTTTTCCTATATGTATGTATAAGAAACATAGGTATGCAGGTGCCTGTGGAGACCTGAAGAAGGCCTGAAGTCAGATACCCTGAGCCTGAGTTATAGATAATCGTGAGTCATCACGTGAGTGCTGAGAACTGAAGCCAGGTCCTTTGTAAGAGCATCAAAATGCTCTTAACCACTGAGCCATCTTTCCAGCCTTAGAAAGTCTCTTCTTCTAACTGTGGTGTGTTCCCTTGTGGTCCCTACTAGTCAATGGTATATTTTTTAACAAGAATTTTTAAAATTAATTTACATTATAATTTATTTATTTTGTGTGTGTAGAGGGCATGGAGAGAGGCATGTTCCATGATGGGTTATGGAGGATAGAAAACAATGTTCAGGAGGCTGTTCTCTCCAATAGCTTAGGTCTTCAGGCATGGCAGTGGACGCCTCTACCCACCGAGAGCGCTGTTATCTCAAGTGTGCTGCTCACTCCCAAGCGCATGCCCTGACTGGACTCCCTCCCCGGGCTCTCAGTGCTGGCTGTCCCCAAACAGCAGGGCTGCTGCTTGTGGCTCTGCTGCAGTCCTTGGTCACTACCTTGTCCCTGTTGCTTCTACCCCTCCCATCACTGCCCTGCCCTCTGCTCTACCTGACAGAGCATAACTTCCCCTGTTATCCTCAGCTTCGGGCTGCCCCAGAGGGAACAGGATGCTTTCACACCCATGCAGGACCAAAGAGGCAATTTCTGGCTCCTTTGCATTTGTTTTTGATACCTGACTGACACTTGATTTAAAGTCAATTCTTAACCCCATTTCTATGGGTATAATGGTGTCTCCTTTCATTAGTTCGGATTTTTACCTTTTAAACACACATTCTTAAGAACATTTAAAATTTAAAGCTACATGTGTTTTTATTACATTGGTCTCACTTCCATAACTTTTTTTTTTTGGTTTTTCGAGACAGGGTTTCTCTGTGTAGCTTCACGCCTTTCCTGGAACTCGCTCTGTAGCCCAGGCTGGCCTCGAACTCACAGAGATCCATCTGCCTGGCTCTGCCTCCCAAGTGCTGGGATTAAAGGTGTGCGCCACCACCACCTGGCTCACTTCCATAACTTTGAAAGGAGCTCTCAGTTTCTGATGCTAGTTAGGCATCCGATGGCAAGACCGTCCAGCTGTGCTTTGCCCCTTTTCTGAGACACATGTGCCACCCCAGCCTTTCTTTCTCAGTACCGTCTTTTGTAACTGGGAAGCCTACGTGAGGTTTTCAAGTGTATCACAGGATTATTGCCATTTTCTATAAGTAATAGTTACTCTGTAATTGAAGTATTGTCCTTAGTCATTCACTGGAGCTTTTAAAGGTCTTGCTGAGTGCTAAGCAGCCACCTGGCTCCGCTAATGTTATGAAGATATTTTAAACTCAAGTTGGTTTTATAATGAAGTTATTTTCCTAGAAATTCTGTGGATGGGGAAAATAAATATACCACAAAATAGCAATTTTCAGAAAAATCTGATTTAGCAAGGGTTTTTCTTTTGTAGTGACATTGTTGTTAGTTCTGTTGGCTTACAAATTGTCAACTTGTTTTTTTTTAATTCCTTCACAAACAGGTTGAATTGATTTGTCTATTAAGATTATAAAATTTCACCTGGCGGCAGTGGCGCACAACTTTAATCCCAGCACTCAGGAGGCAGAGCCAGGTGGATCTCTGTGAGTTCAAGGCCAGCCTGGTCTACAGAGTGAGATCCAGAACAGGCACCAAAACTACACAGAGAAACCCTGTCTCAAAAAACAAACAAACAAACAAAATTATGAAATTATTTTACAAAATATAAAGGAAGACTGGCAGCAGCCAAAGGCAAATGGAAAATGAGAGTAACACTTTGGAACGCACATTTCTAAGAGCTGCATTGTCTCAAGAAAATTCCCACCAATTCATCAGAAAAATTGACAAGTAATAATCCATGAAAAATAAGCCAAAAACATGCAGAAATAGTTCACCATGAAAATAAAGACAAGGAAAGCAGCTGTTGTGTCTGAAGTCCTATGGGTTTTCTCAGTATCTGAACTTTCTCTTTGGGGTCTTGTGAAGCCAGCCCAGCCCCTTCTGCCTACACGTGGCCCTGTGTGGATGCACAGGCTTGAGGCTCTTAAAGGGGACCCTGAAGTGCTTAATTTTTTAAATTGCTTTGTTTATCTAGAAGATAATATAGCTGTCTCCCCAAACACCCGGGCCAAATTTCACCTGTGCATTTTAAGTGACAGACGCTGGAAAGCTATGAAAAAGAGTAGAGAGAGAGAGAGAAACGGCTTCAGTCTTTTCATGTGATTCAGATCCCAGAGCTGCCCAGAGGAAGCCATGGTGCAGAGAGAACTTTCAGTACCAGCCTGTGCTGTGCTCTTCCTCTTCCTCTTCCTCTTCCTCTTTCTGGGATGCTGACAGAGACCGCAACAGCCTGCCCATCTCTGTTGTCTTCCTGTGGATCAGCCGGCAGTCGTGAGGCCTCGGATGTGTCTTGTCTGTGTCCAGCTGCATTGCTTCTGGCCTTGGGACATCTGTGCTTGATGCCTCAATCACTCCTTAAATATCTCATATTAAATCTTTCTCTACTTAAGCCAGTTGGAGTGGATTTTAAAAAGAAAATTGTATTTGGGCCCAGGGTAGAAGCCAGGATCTGTAGGGAGAACAGAGATCTATTAACAATCAAGCCAAAACAAACCAAGAGAAGCTCATTAACTTTCAGTTCTAGTCTCTTCACTACCAAAGAAGAGAGTTCTTATCAATTAAAATTTAAATTTAATTTCAGGTCTTCCCACCAAAAATTCATATAATGTTGTTTTCTAGGTAATCACTCATTTGTTCAAATAATGCCTATCAATTAATGTTTTTTTTCAAATTAGCTACAATTACAGAAATTATGCAAACTTTCATTTATGTCCTATGTCTTACTTAAAATATACAAAGCTAGCTAGGCAGTGTTGTCACACTCCTGTATTCCCAGCACTTGGAAGACAGAAGCAGGCAGACTTCTGAGTTAAAAGCCATTCTGGTCTACAGAGTGAGTTCTAGGACAGCTAGGGCTACACAGAGAGACCATGTCTCAAAAACCAAGACAAGATATATACATATACATATATATATCCAAGTAATAATTGGCTATTTTTTAAGTTTCAAATATGAATCACTTTATAAAATAAGGAGAACTAAAATACGAATACACTGTAGTTTCTCTTCTGCAGGGACATTTCATCCATTTACGTAAACTGGACAGGATTACTGCATCATGGTGCAGCATGGTGGCAGCCCCACAAACGGGCTACATGGATTGCTGAGGCACGCGGGATACTGGATGATAGTTCAACGTTTTTCCACTTTAAACCACTTTTCTTATTGAAAAGAAGTGTTGATTACTCGTTTTGTTTTGTTTTTCAAGACAGGTTTCTCTGTGTAGTTTTGGTGCCTGTCCTGGATCTTGCTCTGTAGACCAGGCTGGCCTTGAACTCACAGAGATCTACCTGTCTCTGCCTCCTGAGTGCTAGGATTAAAGGTGTGTGCCACTGTTGATTACTCATAAGTGGAGAGGGTGTTCCCCTGAAATTCCTCATATATATGGAGGTATTCACGCCCCAGAGATAATGGTGTTCAAATACACACACAACTGCTGTGGTAACTAATAGCCTGACTTCATGCCAGTCAAATATGTCACTTATCTGACTGAAGGTCCAGAAATAGTCTGTCATAGAGGCAGACCAAAGTGATTTCTTCTTCTAAGAGCATCATGTGTCTTTGTAAAAAGGAGAAGGGGCTTAAGGCTGTCTCGGGTGACTGTTTGTCAACTAATTTGAACCTTGTCAAGTTAGTAAAGAAAAAAGAAGCCTCCTCATTGACATAGCCCGAAGGAAGCCTACACTGCTAAACCAGGCAGATGGTGGTCCCTGACTCCTTTAGCCAAAGCAGCAAACTGGTTGGCATTCTAGTTTGCTTTCTGGAGAAAGCTTATGGAAGAATTCTCCTTCAAGAAGTGTCTGACATAAGTAATCAAGGTGTGCGGTCATCGCTTGCTCTTCATGTAGCTATTTGATCCTGAGGTGGATTGAAGGCTGGAATTTGAGAGACATGTACTCAGCATTTGCTTTAGGGTCAGCTCACTGTGACCCAATGCTGTAGATGTAACCAACCGTCTTATTAAATAAGAAACACAGAAACAATGTAAAAGAGGAAGTCGAGAGGTCAGAGCTCAGAGCTAAATCTCACCCTTCCTTCTGCTGTCCCAGCTTCGCGAAGAGAGACCTACTTCCTGTCGGTTTGTTTTTTTATAGTATGTCGTTCTGCCTTCTCATTGGTTGTAAACCCAAACACATGACTGCCTCGTCACTGTCTGAATGTACAGCCCCCTAGGTCTTAAAGGTATATGTCTCCAATGCTGACTGTATCCCTGAACACACAGAGATCTTATGGGATTAAAGGCGTGTGCCACCACCGCCACACTCTTGCTATGGCTCTAATAGCTCTGACCTCCAGACAACTTTATTTATTAACATACAATCAAAATAATATTTCAGTACAATTAGATTACCACCACATTTCCCCTTTTCTATTTTAATAAAAAGAAAAAAAGCAAAAGGTTATAACTAACAAAAGAAAAACTATATACAAAAGTACAATAACTATATACAATATATACAAGTAATAAATACCTAAACAGGTATTTGACAAATCAGAGAAAATAATTCCATTATCTATCCTATTTTGGTAAATCCAAGATGTATCTAATGCACTTTCTATCCTAATTAATTTTCAACTATAACTAACTAATCTTCAACCATAACTAACTAATCTTCAACTCCCTCAGAGACCCAAGAAGGGAATAATATTAGCTAACAAAAATAAAAACAGGAAGTGCATGCAAGCAACTTCCAAAAAATTTTGTGAGTTGACAGAAACAGCCAGCTGCCTGGGCAGTCACCTGAGGTTTCTCCGCAGTGTTGGGGCATCATCTTCAGCCTATAGGCTTAGTGTATCTGACAGACTCATTTGTGAAGTAGGATGTACACAAGGTCAACAGTTCAACCTCACATTGGGTGAGAGCAGTCCACGTACCAGAAACACCTGAATTCCACTAGTGTCCTGTCATGATTCAGGATTTTAAATTCTGGAAATTGTTGACAGTTTTTTAATTCAGCTGTCCATTCTTCTTGGCTGTGTATATATGGCTTCATCTCAGCATCCCCTTCTTCTCCACATCCCTCTATTAAATGCCAGTCTACTTTCGAGAGGCATGAGCTTTCAGCTGCTGTTCCATTGTACAACAGAATCCATTGGCCCTCTGCCTGTTAAGCTGCTTTGAAGAAAAGGGCACCGTACCTTTTCCGGATGCGAAGGCCATTTCAGGGATGGGGCCGTATTGTCCTGGCCTCAGAAGATGCCTTTTGATAAAGCCATAACCACACTTGTTTTGGCAAGAATCAGTAGTCCCTTGTTTCGTGTTCTGTCTGTCCATTTTGTCCTGTTGATTCGAGGATACTTTGTTGTCCAGTGGCTAACTTTTGCCACAAGGAAAGTTGACTCCTTATGCAGTTTCTTCAATGCCCATATTTTCTCTGAAGTAGATTAGTACTGCCAGGAGCTGACATGTCTCAAAAAAGAAAAATTTTCTAAGTTATTAAAACATTTTAAATGCCATATTCTGTAGATCTCTGAAGGGTTTGAAGATGACCTGTCTAAAACATCTCTGCTTAATTTTTTAAAACATATCTAATCTGACTACAAGTTCTATGATAATGTCTAACTACTAGCTTTCATTTCTTTATATCCTAATAGTTGATAATAATAACATTCAAGGATCAGAAATTTGCATTACATTGTTAAATGGATGGAATAAATACAATTAGAAATATACATATAGCATTTTCTAACAATATCAGTTTCAAATTTGTATACAATATAAAACAATCCAATCCAATGTAAAGTATTTAAAATTAGTAATTGTCTTTTTCTTTTCTTTCTTTCTTTTTTTTTTTTTTAAAACAAGAACCTTAAATCTAATCTCCTTTGCTTAGCCTTTTTCCTAACCCTTGACAATAACTTGTAACCAACCCCCCTAAATACTGAAAATTATCCCAGACCCAAAACCCATTAAAAAGACCAAAAAACCACCCGCCCCACACCACCTCTTTGGGAATGTGGGCGTCGTATTCTTAAAATTGCTTCCTGCTGGGTATGGGCGAAGTTTTCTTTATCCTGAAAGAAAGATTTTAGGTTAATTGTCAAATTCTAGGAGAGGTAACTATATCCTTCATTATCCAGTCTGTGTATAATGCCAAAGTTCAGGGTTTATCTCAAGTCCTTATTCAAGTAGTCTTTGAGACTGGATCATCTCAGCTAGTCATCTCAAATTTGCTCTGAGCACCTTGTAGTTCAAAGCTGATCTGTGGATGATGTTTGTCAGCTTAATGATATTATTATTGTCCACGTGGAATTTTTGTTGTTGTGGGGCCCCATCTTCTTTCTGTAGACTTCAGTTGATGTTAGGCCTGGCCGTGATTTCCTGCAGAAAACTGATAAGAGACTCGAACACAAAAACATATATATGCAGCTAGCCTTTTTTCTAGAATTAGTTAGTACTCTATGTGACCATTCATATCTTAACAAAGTTTAAAATGTATATATATATATTAATCTTATAAATTTTGATATAAAATTTATACTTTGAGAAAAGTTTAAAGAATCAGAATAGAATCAAAGAGTTGAGATTAGTAATAGAATAGTCCCTTAATTAATTTTGCTTTTGTCCTGTACCATAGCAGAAGATGGCTCTTATTCTGGCATGATACAGGGAGTTTGCATTTACCTTTTAACAACATGCTTGATTTTAAAGAAGGAGAGAGCCATTCTCCAACTCCAAAGTCAGCTTTAAATTTTAATTGAACTGGGACTATTAGAAAACCAATAGTGTTAAATCTTTAGAGAAAAGCAGAAACAAACATTTAGGAAGACATAAAATTTTTTAGATAATATATACCCATACACCGTTTCATTCTGTTTCTTGGGATAGATGATTTGTCCCTTTTCTTCAGTTGTCTCATTTGTCCAGTGTTCTTCAGATTCCTTAACCTTCATTTTCCTAAAAGACAAAAACAAAAACCTTTCCCCAAGACTAATTTTGGGGATGTTCCTTTTTGGCAAGTTATTATCTGATTAAATGAAAAGGCATGTTTTATTGATACAAGTTAGTTTAAATTGGATGTTCATGCTGGTTGATGAACTATCACCTCCTCAATTAAGAGGTCTCTCTTGTTCAAATCGAACCTTTATCAATTTTGATGGTACCCACAGCTTATCTTCTCCTGTAGAAACAAAAGCAAAACCACGTCCCCAATGTAATACATACCCTGGTTTCCATTCTGAGGTCAGCACATCCTTAAAGTATATAGGCTGATTTAATTCTGTAGTTTTTTCTATTATCCAATGTCTCTCTGCAGCTGTTGTTCCTTTCTCATTGGCATTCAGAAAATTCAAAGTTAGAAGAGCATTATGCAGTCTATTTCTGGGGTTTTTGTTACCCATTTCTGTTTATTTAGCATATCCTTTAGAGTTCTGTTTGATCTTTCTATAACTGCTTGACCTGTAGGATTATGTGGTATGCCTGTAATATGCTTTATATTGTAATAAGCAAAAAACTGTTTCATTTTAACAGAGACATATGATGGAGCATTGTCAGTTTTGATTTGTGCAGGTATACCCATGATGGCCATAACTTCTAGCAAATGAGTGATTGCAGAATCAGCCTTTTCAGAACTCAAAGCAGTTGCCCATTGAAATCCTGAAAAAGTATCAATGGTGTGGTGTACATATTTCAGTTTTCCAAATTCTGCAAAGTGAAACACGTCCATCTGCCAGATTTCATTTCTCTGAGTACCCTTTGGGTTACATCCTGCTGGTAATGGCGTTTGATTGTAGAAGGAACAAGTAGGACATTTCTTTACTATTTCTTTGGCTTGTTGCCAGGTTATGGAAAAATCCTTTTTTAAACCTTTACTATTGACGTGATGTTTTTTATGAAATTCTGAGGCTTCCAGCACATTTCCTATCAATAATTTATCAATCTCATCATTGCCTTGTGCTAGAGGGCCTGGCAGACCAGTATGGGATCGAATGTGAGTTATATATAAAGGATGATCCCTTTTCCTGATTGTATCTTGTAATTGAATAAATAGTGAAGTTAATTCTGAAGCATCAGGGATAAATTCTGCAGTCTCAATATGTAACACCACTCTTTCAGCATACTGAGAGTCAGTTACTATGTTGAGAGGTTCTGAAAAATCCATTAATACCAACAGAATAGCATACAATTCTGATTTTTGAACTGAATTATACGGACTTTGAACCACTTTACTTAAATTTTCTGATTTGTAACCAGCCTTTCCTTCTTTGTTGGCATCTGTATAAAATGTACGAACTCCAGATATGGGTTTTTGCCGTACAATTTGAGGCAAGATCCATTCAGCTCTCTTTATAAGATCAATTCTATTGCTTTTGGGATATTTGCTGTTAATTTCTCCCAAAAAATTACTGCAAGCTCTTTGCCAAGGTTCACTTTCTGTCCATAATTTTTCAATGTCCTCCTTAGTTAATGGTACGACAATTTCTGCTGGGTCTATGCCTGCTAATTGACGAAGTCTCAGTTTTCCTTTGTAAATCAAGTCAGAGATTTTTTCCACATAAGTTTTTAATTTTTTATTTGGTTTATTTGGTAAAAATATCCATTCCAAGATAATATCTTCCCTCTGCATTAATATTCCAGTAGGAGAACGCCTAGAAGGTAAAATAACCAAAATGCAATCCAGCTTTGGATCAATACGATCCACGTGTCCTTCATGCACTTTCTTTTCTACCAAGGCCAATTCTTTCTCAGCTTCAGGTGATAATTCTCTTGGACTATTTAAGTCCTTGTCACCTTCTAAGGTTCTGAACAAATTAGTCAGTTCATCATTTTTTACCCCAACAATAGTTCGTAGATGAGAAATGTCTCCAAATAATCTTTGAAAGTCATTAAGAGTCTGTAGTCTATCTCTCCGAATTTGCACCTTTTGGGGTCTAATTTTTTGTAGCTCTATTTTATATCCTAAATAATTAATAGAATCTCCTCTTTGTATCTTTTCAGGAGCAATTTGTAATCCCCAGCAAGGCAATATTTTCTTTACTTCTTCAAATATTATTTCTAAAGTATCTGCATTTGAGTCAGCTAGTAAAATATCGTCCATATAATGATAAATTATAGATTTAGAAAATTTTTTACGTATCACTTCCAATGGCTGTTGCACAAAATATTGGCACAGAGTTGGGCTATTCAACATTCCCTGTGGGAGGACCCTCCATTGAAATCTTTTAACCGGTTGAGAATTATTATAAGTAGGCACTGTAAAAGCAAATCTTTCTTTGTCTTTTTCTTGTAAGGGTATTGAAAAGAAACAGTCTTTTAAATCAATAACTATGAGAGGCCATCCTTTTGGTAACAGAGTAGGCAAAGGCATCCCAGATTGTAGAGAGCCCATTGGCTGAATTACTTTGTTAATTGCTCTAAGGTCTGTTACCATTCTCCATTTACCAGATTTCTTTTTAATAACAAATACAGGAGAATTCCAAGGGCTGGTTGATTCTTCAATATGCTGAGCATTTAACTGTTCTTCTACCAGCTCTTCTAAAGCCTGGAGTTTCTCTGTTGTTAAAGGCCATTGCTGGACCCATACAGGCTTGTCTGTTAACCATTTTAAAGGTAGAGCTGTTGGTGTCTTTGGAAGATCATCAGTTATTGTGCCCTGTTCTTGTATAATATGGATGGCTGGTGACCACTCATTAGAACAATATCTTCTAATATTTCTCTCAGTAACATGTGCTAATTTATGATTTGTTTCTGAGATTGGAGGGATGTTAATCTGAGTATTCCATTGTTGCAACAAGTCTCGACCCCACAGGTTCATAGTTATGTTAGCCACATATGGTTTTAATTTTCCTCTCTGTCCTTCTGGACCTATACATTCGAGCCATCTTGCACTCTGTTTCACCTGAGATAATGTCCCAATTCCTAACAGTTGAACGTTTACCTCCTGAAGAGGCCAAGTTGGATGCCAAAATTCTGGTGCAATTATGGTAACGTCCGCACCTGTGTCTACCAGACCAGACAACAAAACACCATTTATTTTTATTGTTAATTTTGGTCTTTGTTCATTAATAGAAGTTTGCCAAAAAATTTTCTTTATGTTTTCTCCTGAATTTTTTATTCTCTCTGTTTCATCATCCTGACCAGCATGATTTATTCCAATAGGCATTTGGTTATTTAATCGCTCTCCAGAGCAGGCATTTCCTCTATGGCTGCAGGAAAGGTTTGAACTGGATTTGCACTGGGGGCCTGCGCGAGGCCCCTCTGGGAGTTTCCCGAAGACTGAGGCAAAGGATTACCCTGTCTGTCCTTTGTTGATCTACATTCGTTGGTCCAGTGTTTTCCCTTACCACACCTTCTGCATACTCCAGAAGGAAGGGGCCTTCTGTTGCCATTGTTCCTTGAAGAAACATTGTTTCTGGGAATGACCTGTCTACAGTCCCTTTTCAAATGTCCTTGCTTTCCACATCCAAAACATCTAACACTCCTCAAACCTTTTGAAATTACTTCTCCTACCCATGTATCATCATGCTCATCAGCTTCAACATTAATTGTTTCTCTAATCCAATCTTCCATAGGTGCAGATCTTGCCCTTAATGGCCTGATTATTGTTTTGCATGCTGCATTCGCATTCTCAAAGGCCAAAGATTCAATTATTGCCTTACTAGCTTCTGAATCCGAGACCATTCTCTTTACTGCTGAAGCCAGTCTTTGTAAAAAATCTGTAAAAGACTCTTTTGGGCCTTGCTTCACCTTTGTAAATGACTCAGATTTTTTTCCTGGTTCCTCAACTTTGTCCCATGCATTCAAGGCTGCCGTTCGACATAAAATTAGGGTTTGGACATCATATAAACATTGTGTTTGTGCTGAAGCATATTGGCCTTCGCCCATAAGCTGATCCTGGCAAACTTGTATTCCTTTATCCCTCCATTGTTTTTCTATGTTTTTAGCCTCCTCCTTAAACCAAGTCAGAAATTGAAGTCTCTGGCTGGGTTCCAGAACACCTTGTGCGAGGTCCCGCCAGTCCTGTGGTACTATCCTATTATATGTTGACCAAGAGTTTAACATTTGCTTTACATATGGGGAATGCATGCCATAAGATACTATTGCCTCCTTAAACCTTTTTAAATCCAACATTTCAATTGGAGCCCAATTATTTTGTGTAGCCATTTGATCAGGCATCTGCTGTACGGTTACAGGATAAATTAAGGGTGACTGTGTGAAAACAGGCTTTCTTTCTGCAACCTTATGATCCCGACTTGAAACAACTTCACTGTTAATTTCTTCTGTCTGAATTTTTACAGGTTTAGCAAGTTCTTCTAAAGCTGTTATCCTGGCACTTAAATTGACTATCTTTTTAAATATTAAAATGTGGATTATTATAGTGATAAGGTGCATAATTCCACCAATACTAATATTATATAGTTGTTCCATTGCCAGACTGCCTAAAATTTCGAACAAAAACCAATTTTCTTCCAATGTACACATAAAACCCATTTTTTTTTAAACGTGGAAAAAAATTCTCTTTTAGATAGTTTCCTTTAAAATATCTGATATATTATGACTTACCAAATCTGCGTAGAACAGTAGAAATCCGAGGGGATTTTCAAAACAGCCACCTAGTGTCCCAGGTGTAAATCCAAAGAGAAAGAGAGAGAGAGAGAGAGAGAGAGAGAGAGAGAGAGAGAGAAGAGAGAGCGAGCGCAAGAAAGCGTAGCTGGCTAAAGTTTAAATGCAGCCACGTGTTCCCTCTTGTGCCGAATCAAGGCTTGGGTCTGGCTTCCTTAAGCTCCGACCACGTGCGTTGGCTTTATAGGCAGGGCCCTGTTCAGCAGGGCAACTCTGAGTTGTTTGTAGCACCGGCTTTAAGCAAGCAGGATTTAAGCAAGCAGCTCACCGATAGTCCAGCCTGAGGTCAAGCAGAACTAGACCCAGGCTCGGACTAAGAAGCCGATCGCCGCCGGCCGCCGCATGCCACCGCCGCCGCCGCGGGCCGCCTGCCGCCCTTGCGGGAAAGCGGACCTGCCGCCAAGCCAAGCAGTTTTTAATGGATTCTTGTCACGTTGGGCGCCAAATGTAGATGTAACCAACCGTCTTATTAAATAAGAAACACAGAAACAATGTAAAAGAGAAAGTCGAGAGGTCAGAGCTCAGAGCTAAATCTCACCCTTCCTTCTGCTGTCCCAGCTTCGCGAAGAGAGACCTACTTCCTGTCGGTTTGTTTTTTTATAGTATGTCGTTCTGCCTTCTCATTGGTTGTAAACCCAAACACATGACTGCCTCGTCACTGTCTGAATGTACAGCCCCCTAGGTCTTAAAGGTATATGTCTCCAATGCTGACTGTATCCCTGAACACACAGAGATCTTATGGGATTAAAGGCGTGTGCCACCACCGCCACACTCTTGCTATGGCTCTAATAGCTCTGACCCCCAGACAACTTTATTTATTAACATACAATCAAAATAATATTTCAGTACAATTAGATTACCACCACACAATGCAGTGGTCAACTGCAAAGGCAATAAGTCTAACCAGGTCATAAAAAGGAGGAAAGAGATTTATTACAGCAAGTAAGGGGCATATAAAGATCATTCTCAAAGCTGAGGGCTTCTGTGGGAAAATTATGCATATTCATGCAAGAAACACTGATCCAAGCAGAGGGGACACATTCCTGAGCATGCTCAATTTGAGGTTGCATCACATAGTCAGATTTGGTGTGAGGGACCTCCCCCACCTAGGGAATTAATTATAATAATGAGTAAAATTTATTATAGGTCACTTAAAAGATGTGAATTGGTGTGACTAGAAATTGTGGATAGTTCTGGATAAGCTCACTGGAGGACTTGATCACATAGATGCATTATTGATTTTGCAGGAGCATTGGCAGGCATTTAAAGGAACCGCTGCTCTTGGGAAGCATAGATAGCTAGTCCTACTTGTATCTGCTTAGTGGCTTACAGCCCTCTCTATGAAAGAATTCCTTGGATATCTCAGCAACACAATTCTAAGAGAAATGGAAGCTTTTGCACGTATTCTTACAGCCCAGGGACACTCAGGAGCTTTGGGGCTCAAATAGAGAAATATTAATCTCTTGTCAAGCAAAGTGCTTTTCATCAAAATCCTGGGAAGACTCACATACCTCTGAGCCCTGACAATGGAAAGAACAAATGGCCTCAGTTTTAAAGGAAAACATATGATTTTCATTTTTGGCTTCTAAATCTGGTCATTCTATATTCTGAGTAAAGAAAAGACTTTCTAAGATGAAATGATGCTCACAAGGGAATTATCCCTCTGGGCAAATTCTGATAAAAATATCACCATCCCCTCACATTCCTGTAAGTCTGATGCCAGGAAGCAGAACTGCCTTGTGTTCTGTGCTATTTCTCAAGGGGTTAAATGCCTGTGGACAATGAGGTGGGTTGAAAGTGGTCTTTGGGTTCTCTGAGCTGATTTCTTTACTAGCATACCATACCAGTTGTGGGGATCCTTACTCGTTTCTTGGCTGTGAGATATTTGTTGGCTTAAGTGACTTGATAATGTACTGTTGGAGACCCAAGCTCAAACTGTTTTACTGCAGTTGATGCAGAAGCTTTATTTCTGTAGGTGTTGGTAGACTCAGAAGTTAAGAGATGGGGGAAGGTGAGCGGGAAACATGAGCAAGATTTGGTGTGAGTCTATGAACAGGGGATGGATAGGCATATGGTCCTAGAAAGGTAGCACCAAGTAGAAAACATAGCTCTTACCTCAAAGGGAATAAGAGAGAGCTCACTCTTAAGCCAAATAGGGTTGCGCCTGGTGGTGGCTGTTGCTCTGACTAAGTTCTCAAGCAATATAAGTATCTAATGAAGTGATAATTTGAATAAGATTGTCTCCCCAAATCATATATTTAAATATTTGGTCCCCAGTTGTTGAAACTGAAAAGGATTAGGAGATGGAGATGTGGCCTTATTTCAGGTGGATCATGTGAGCAGACATGGAGATTTCAAAAGACTTGTATCATGCCCAGTGTCCCTCCCCGCCTCCAAATTTTGGATCAAAATATAAGATCTCAGCTATTCCTGCTCCAATGCCTTTGCTCTGCCAACATGGAATCTAATTCTCTGAAACTGTAAACCCCAAATTAAATGCTTTATTTTAGAAGTTGCCTTGGTCATGGTGTTTTTGTTTTTGGTTTTGGTTTTTGTTTGTTTGTTTGTTTGTTTGTTTGTTCTGTTTTTTCGAGACAGGGTTTCTCTGTGTAGCTTTGTGCCTTTCCTGGAACTCACTTTGTAGACCAGGCTGGTCTTGAACTCACAGAGATCCACCTGGCTCTGCCTCCTGAGTACTGGGATTAAAGGCGTGCGCCACCACTGTTCATCGGTCATGGTGTTTTATCACAGCAATAGAAAAGTAACTAAGACAAATAATGAAAGACAGGAAATGTGGAAAACCTAGGGAATGGACTTTCAAGTAGACCTACACTTGAGATAATGAATTCACTAATCCATTAGTTGCATGAATTGGTTAGTTAATCCGGTCCAGAGCCTCGGTCACTTTTTAAGTGTGTCACCTGGTCCTACATTTACTATCTCATGATAGTGATTCATTTTTGGGATGTGTTTTGTGGGGACAGACTCTGTTAAATCCAGACCAGAGATGTAGTATGATTCAGATAGGTGATGCTGAAGACTGGGGTCAACTGAGCTTTCTAAGAACTAGATAGAAATGGATCCAGAGCATGGGGAACAAATGGTCACCCTTAGGTGAGGAAGGAAGGAGAGGCACAGATTCCAGGCTTCTCAGAATCTTGTAACTTCTGTCCTGTCTTGATTTGACACCAACGCCATCAGCTTGGGTGGGTGTCATGAGAAGATTTCAATTTTGAGGAAATGGGGGGTGAGAATGGAAGAACAAGCTGACCAGGGAAGTTTGGTGAGATCGATGTGAGGAACCCCGCTGAGTTAGATGATATTGATCTGATGACATTTCTATCTATCTACTCTTGAGATTTTTCTCTGCAGCAGTCAGATTCTCATATACATTCATTTAGACATTGATCAGCTCCAATCATACTTTTTGTATATGAGGTACAGCTATTGGAAACAAAGATATAGCAACCTGAGGAGATTAGACAATACTGAAAAAGATAAAAAAAATACATAATATGTCAGATATTATCTGGTATTGAAAAAACAAAACCCAAGGGTAGGGAAACTAGAATGGGAAGAGAGGTTTTATTTCATACTGAATAACAGGTTACATAGGTGACATTTGAGTGACGATCTGAAGAGAATGAGGATGGCAGTTATGCATGTACCTGAGGCAGAAGTGTTCTGGGAACAGTGATAAATGTGGACTGCTGACAAGAAAGAAAGCAGAGGCCGGTGTGCTGTAATACTGATGCCAAGTCTAGAGAGGAGAAAGGAGAGTTTAATGGGTCATCTTGGTGCCTAGATGGAGGTAGTAAATGGTTGATAATGAAGGTCACTCTTTTTTGGGTTTCTGTTGTGGGTACTGGAAGAAGAATAAACAATGAAGGCATTTGGAAGAAGGTGCTAGAGATGGGGATCAAGCTGATCAGGGAAGAGTTGAAAACAGGAAGAATTAATTGGAGTTTGGAGGCCATCTCTCATGGCCTCAAGGGACAATTGCCTTGGTTGTATTTGAGAAAGCCACCTGTGTGTAGTTAGTGGTGTTGGGACAATGAACAGTAGACTTTTAGTGAGTGTTGGCTACTTGTCAGTACTCTGCCAGGTTGAGGTAGTAGCTGTGACAGACAGATAATGATCCTGTGAATGAGAGTGGTGGCCCCTCACATAGGGGCTATAGGAGCTGCTATCTACTGTGACAGAAATAAGAGCCTACAGCCTACTCTGGAGCCCCCATTCTCCTGTTTTACTTTACACTAGTGCCTTTGTATTGAACCTTTGTTTGCAATGCCTGTAGGTCTGGTGTCTCTCTTTCACTAATAACAGCATTCACATAACCTATAAAACCTTTGTGTGTATGTGCATGTGTGCACATTAATATGTGTGGAGACACTGCACAACGTTCCATGGTAGAAAGAAACAAAAGTCACCGCCTAGCAATGGGTAATAACTGATGACCTACAGTTGACTTTGCATTGCCATCCAGGACCCTTGGGCCTTTGCTACTCCATGCTTGCTCTAACTTGCTTGTTAGATATGTAGATTCATGGACCAGCTCTCTGATCTACTACATCATATTAGGACCACAATTAATTAGATCACCATGTGGTGTGTGTATACTTTAAACCTGACAATTCCTGCTCTTGAGAACCTCAGAGAAAGTGGTTTTCCCCTCTGGTTAAGATAATTTCTCTGAGATCCTTCTTCCTGCAAGCAGTTCTAACAGGCCTTTGCTACTTTCTTTAACCAAAGTAGAAACATTTGTGTAATTACTTTGCTCCAAAATGGAGCATGTATCATCTAATTGCTGCTGTAATGGGAAATCATTGCCTTTTCATCTTATCTATCCTTTCAAGATCCAGATCTCTTGTCTTTCTAGATAAGAGGACTCTGGCCTTGAAACTTGCAATATTCCAGCTACATCAGATGCCTCCTGTTAGCTTCCCTTGAATTCAGTGGAGCTAAGTAGCTCATACTATGTGATTAACTACCCCAAAGGCTTTGTACAAGATTTTCCAGCATCTCCCTGATATTCAGTTCAGTCAGAGTACAACCATTCATTCCTGGACCTGTGCGTAGGCTTCATGAGAGTTGTTTTGTGGATAATGAAGGACTCTGTTTCTGCCCCAGCACTGCAGTTTCACTTGGTAGGCAAAGCACAGAGCCCCCCTTGTTCATTGGTCAGGCTATAGAAGTAATTGGACCAAGTGTCGTGACATAGATTGATAACAATGAGGTTCCCTGAGCTTGGAGTGTGCACACTGTGCTTTGTATATATTATTTTTAATCTTCATAATTCTACAGTATACTGTTATCCATCCCATTTTTCAAAGAGGTTGAGAGAGACATTAAGAGTCTGCTCACCACCATAAAATTAACAAGCAAAACTAACCTCTAAGTCCAGGTAAATATGACTCCAGGGAAACACTATTAACCTCTACACTAGAACCACCTTCAGAATGGAGACCCTCAGACCATTAATTTCAAGGAATTATGACTGCTGGTGACAGCTCACCTGCCTGCCTAATGAAGAAACTTGGAGGGGAACACTCTGATGCAAGAGGGAAGTAACGTGTTTGGGATATTATCAGGCTAGAACTGTATGGGGGGGGGGCAATATAACAGTTACACTATAGTACCCAGTCTTGTATGATGGAATGAAAGGACGTTGAACACTGAGGAGCATAGCCTGAAGAGTATAATAACAAGTTCTTGCTGGGGTGTGGTTGAGTCTGAGGACAAGAAATGGCTAAGTGGCCAAGCAGGCCTTGAAAAAATAGGTAAGTGTGAGTACATTTGAGGAAGTGGGATAGGAGAAGAGACAGGAATGTGTTTGCCTGTGTGGGAAAAAATGTTTCATATGGTTTACTTCTTCAATTTCTCCAAATATGTACTTATTTCTATAGGGACAGTTAAAAGGAAACATTCCAGAATTTAGAGGTAAAGACATAGAGCAGTAGATTGAAAGCCTTTTATTTGAAATGCTTAGGAATGAAAGTCTTGGGCATTTGGTCATGTTCAAAAATATTTTCCCATATATATTAGAATGTCTTGGAGATGAAATTCACTTATAAATCCAAAATTCACTTATGTTTCATATATAGTTTATCATACACATATCCTCAAAGAAATTTTACACAATATATTCAATGATTTTTATATAAAATAAAGTTTGTATATACTGAATCATTGGACTTTGGGGGTTAAATCAGCACACAGAAATTTCAGATTTTGAGCACTTTGTGTACTCAACAAATACATGAAATAAAATTTGTGAAATATTTAGTAAAAAGCATATCCAGAAATGTGGAAGAAGAGCTGAGAGAGGGCAGTTATATTGCCCACACTGCCACTGCTGACTCTGCTCTTCCCAGACCCAGAGACCATCAGCTGCTTGTTCTTGTAGAGGAACATGGATAGACGTATGTTTGTCTGACTCATATGCAAGCAGCTTCCATCACATTGGACCAACTTGGTTCTGTTGCACTGGAGCCTCTTGTCCATTGATTCAGTTCAGTGGTTAGTATGTCAGGTTAGGATGAAATGATGGTTCATGAGTAGGAAGTGTGCATTGAGCTGTCACAACAAGTAAGGGCTGGGTGTTGAGATGGCTCATGTCTGAATAAACAGAATGATTGATTCATATTATGATTGATACTAGAGACTATCCAGCCAATTAATACTCAGAGCCTGGGGAATAGCAATAGGTTAAATCAGTATGGCAACAATACCATATATTTGTATTAACAGCTAAACAAAAATTGTTAGTCTTAAATTAGGTATTTTGATACACAATAAATGACATTTGCTTTTCTCAGTAACTGTTCTAAACTTTAAAAAAAAGAACAAATGGGTAGGTACAATTATTTTTCATTAATTTTTGTCTGATTATATAATTTCAAATAATTATATAAAAATTCCTGATAGGGTTGGGGGTTTAGCTCAGTGGTAGAGCGCTTGCCTAGCAAGCACAAGGCCCTGGGTTCGGTCCTCAGCTCAAAAAAAAAAAAAAAAAAAAAAAAAAAAAAAATCCTGAGATTTTTTGGC